>NC_045156.1:31432144-31499644 GCF_900700415.2 Clupea harengus
ATCAAAACTAAACAAAAATAAAATTGCCATACACCTTGCCAGGCGGGCCTGTCTCTCTCCCTCTCCCTCTATGTCATATTGCTGATGCTGATAAAGTGGCCATATTACCTGCGGTTAATTGCTTACATAAATCTTCCTTTTCTGTTTATCAAATTGATGTCTATTAACCAAGTTTTCTCTCTTATAACTTGACCTTTGCTCACAAATGCTGACGGATGGAACAGAAAACTACATTGACCCTGTCAACTATTTCAAATGTTCTGAGGGTCTAAACAATTAGGAGCAGAGCAATTCTAGAAGCATATAGAGCATGCAATTAAATAAACTGCAACAAACTCAGGAGAGTTTTGTTGAAATGACATTTCATTTTTTTTTTTAAAGTGGACATTGAGGTCCGGTGAGCTATAAGCTAAGGCTAGCTAAGCTATAGGCTAGACACTACAGCCTGAGTGATGTTGAGGTACCATAGTTGTCCAAATTGTCGCTTCGCCAGTTGGCAGGTCGTAACACAACCAGGCTATCCAGCATAAGTACATTACGAGATTATGTGAACTCCAGTGTGTGGTATTAAAAGAAAAAAAGAATATTCTTGCGGCCAAATGTACTCCGAAAACTTTATTGGCAATACAAATAACCAGCACAGTCAGACATCAGGTTCACAACAGCATTTATATACAAGGCCAACAAAAGATGCGACAAAATACAAAATATTTCAGGTCGGAAGGGGCGCGGTATAACATAAGGGTATCTATTCAGTGTTTAGTTGAAAACACAAGGGAAGAGTCACTAATTTGACCCAGATGTCTCTCCTAGTCCTGTGCACAAGCTGACGCTTATTTCTGCAGGAGAAAGTGTTGGCTGATGTTCAATGAAAGCGTGTCCAGTGTCCACCGTCAGCCGCATCCGTAAGAACCCGGGCTAACTACCTCTGCCTTCATCTCGGTTGGTTCATTGCCCATCTTGATGAGAAGACACCAAGTTCACCAAACCACGGGGGCCACACAGGGACACGCCCCTATTTCAGGTCCAAAGGGATGCGCCAGGACGGGCACCGAGGTACGGGCTGGATGAACAACAACAGCCACGGGGTAAAACATTTACATAGCAAAGTTTGGAGTAGTGCTAGCCTCCAGCCCTTGAGGCTTCCCACTCAAACCTTCTTTTCATTGGACCAGTCTGCTGCACCCCTTCAAGAATCATCCATCCATGATCAGATAGTCTGATTGGACCAGTGTGCTGCAGCCCTTTAAGAATCCTCCATCCATGATCAGATAGTCTGATTGGACCAGTCTGCTGCAGCCCTTTAAGAATCATCCATCCATGATCAGATAGTCTGATTGGACCACTCTGCCTCACCCCTGTAAGAATCATCCATCCATAGACCTGATCAGATAGTGATAGGTGAAAATTCACCCTAGTTACCTCAGGACTCCGGAGCTGCATATAAGTATATTTATTAGACAAACAACAATTGCAATTGGGCTCACCCCCAGCACAAGGCTGAAAGTGAAGCCCTGATACTCACAAACCACAAGGGTTATATACTCAAGATTTATCTAATGCTGACGCCATAAATGTTTAATCATCTAGTTCTCGACTGAGCTTCTAGTATCTTCTCAGGGTCGAGAAAACAATAAGTGGCGCCAGTTAATCAAAGTTACACATATACACAGAAACACAGAAAAGCCATGTCACTGATATGAAAAGCATAAAAGGTAATTATTAATACAAGCACTTGATTCATATATTCTGAAGTAATTAACAGTGTTTGGTAATTATCTCCATCAGATAGTCTGATTGGACCAGTCTGCTGCGCCCCTTTAAGAATCCTCCATCCATATACCTGATCAGATTGTCTGATTGGACCAGTCTGCTGCACCCCTTAGAATCCTCCATCCATATACTACTAATAATAATAATATATATAGACCAGATGAGTCCCCTGGCACATGGCAAACCTCATCAGATCTACTAGTGGCCACGCTAGGGTGCCCATTCTGACTGTTCATGTGTACCTTCCTCTGTCAGCGCTGAAAGGTTGTGGGTTAACTTCAGGTCACCGTTTGGGACAAAGTGCATATCAGATGGAAATCTTGTCACCCTCCACTGGGAGTACAGGAAACACAGGAGCATCTGAATGGTTTATATGTCTTTTTGGACGAAACAAGGGGACACCGATAAAATGGTACGGATTGGAACGGCAACCCTCCAGAGACCACGGGACGTAAGAGGACGGAGCCGCGGGCGCACAGAGAAGGGCGGGGTCAGGCAGGGATCCGAAAATAAATGGATTAACATCATAAATGTTCCAAATCACAGTAATAATAATAATAATAATAATAATAATAATTTATTTTATTTGTAATGTACTCTTCATTCAAAAGAATCTCAGAGTGCCACAGTGATTCCGTCTTCCTTTTTCTGTGGAATGGTGTGTATCTTATTTTAGAATTCTAAAGAACAACTTGTGTATGCGTGATAGAAGTGCAGATTTGCATCCACTTCTGGCTAGGGCTGGGCTATATATATAAGGGATACTGAAAGAGTTTTGAATGGTATTGACTTATATTTATACACCTAGAGATATACAACTACTTTGAGAAATGTTCACATTTATACGTGTTACCTCTGCCAGTCACCAATGATGAGAAAGTGGAGGTTTGGTGTTAACGTGGTTAGATAGCCAGCTCACAGAGTAATAATGATGAGAAAGTGGAGGTTTGGTGTTAACGTGGTTAGATAGCCAGCTCACAGAGTAATAATGATGAGAAAGTGGAGGTTTGGTGTTAACGTGGTTAGATAGCCAGCTCACAGAGTAATAATGATGAGAAAGTGGAGGTTTGGTGTTAACGTGGTTAGATAGCCAGCTCACAGAGTAATAATGATGAGAAAGTGGAGGTTTGGTGTTAACGTGGTTAGATAGCCAGCTCACAGAGTAATAATGATGAGAAAGTGGAGGTTTGGTGTTAACGTGGTTAGATAGCCAGCTCACAGAGTAATAATGATGAGAAAGTGGAGGTTTGGTGTTAACGTGGTTAGATAGCCAGCTCACAGAGTAATAATAACTCCAGCCACGTCTGTAAACTCATTCGTTTACAATTTGTATCTTCTGATCCAGTTTTCCTCTACATCTCTGCATGGAAGCGGCCACAGTTTTCCAGTCAAGAAGAGCCCAAATCTCAAAGCACCCAATCGCTATTAAATTTGAACTTGTATTTACCGTGTTGGATGGCATGGACACTAAAGTAAGTTGCCTAAACTTTGAGGTGGTCAACCTAGGCACCAGCAACAGGTCTAATAAATAATCTCTGGTTTCATCCGAGGCATTTGCGGTGGTGTTTATTGTAGGCAAAACGGTTTAGTGCTAGCATGATATCTGCAGCCAAAACGCAAGCAATCTGGTGCATTTTGGTTAGCTGAGTTGGTGAACATATCTATGATGGCAGGTTATAATCATACTGGGTTATGATTATATAGCCTTTTCACAGTATACTATATCCCTATAACTATAACAGATATTTTCAGCCTGGGATAGCTCCTGACACTTCAGCAAATAAATATATGTATATGTCGATCATATTATGTACACAACGTAAATAATGAACTCATTTTAAGCATTTAATGAAAAGAATGCCTTAATGCACTATTCATGCTGTTTAATCACATTCTACAAAACAATGTCACTACAGTGGCTTTGAGATATAACTGAACATTTAGCCCACTTTGTAGAAAATACAGATATATATTGTGTTTCGATATTCAGCAAAAAAAAATACCGGGATATGATTTTTGGTGTATATATCACCCGGCCCTACGTCTGGCTGATGACTTTGGCCTCTTCACCACCAGCTTCTCCGTAGGCTCCGCACTGATCCCCTGAGGATACAAAAACCAATCAATCAATCAATCAATCAATCAATCAATCAATCAATTCAATCTTATATAGCGCTTCTCTAAATACCCGAAGTCGCTTTACAGAGTCCGTACAGTATCATCATGATGCCATTAACTTTCACACACAAGCAATGTTACTATCACACAGCTTTACATAATCCATTAACTTTCACACACAAGCAATGTTACTATCACACAGCTCTACATAATCCATTAACTTTCACACACAAGCAATGTTACTATCACACAGCTTTACATAATCCATTAACTTTCACACACAAGCAATGTTACTATCACACAGCTCTACATAATCCATTAACTTTCACACACAAGCAATGTTACTATCACACAGCTTTACATAATCCATTAACTTTCACACACAAGCAATGTTACTATCACACAGCTTTACATAATCCATTAACTTTCACACACAAGCAATGTTACTATCACATAGCTTTACATAATCCATTAACTTTCACACACAAGCAATGTTACTATCACACAGCTTTACATAATCCATTAACTTTCACACACAAGCAATGTTACTATCACATAGCTTTACATAATCCATTAACTTTCACACACAAGCAATGTTACTATCACATAGCTTTACATAATCCATTAACTTTCACACACAAGCAATGTTACTATCACACAGCTCTACATAATCCATGATCTGTGTCCTAAGCTTTGCCATGTCTGCAGGGTGTGCTTGTGCATGCCAAACTATGTGGCCCACTCCTCCTCTTCATCATGCGGAGGTGAGCCGTTTGGTAAAACATGGTAAAGGTGGCTCACTCGTCGTCTTCATCATGAGCCGTTTGGTAAAACATGGCTACAAGGAGGCTCACTCCTTATCTTCATCATGCTGAAGTGAGCCGTTTGGTAAAACATGGCTACAAGGAGGTTCACTCGTCGTCTTCATCATGAGCCGTTTGGTAAAACATGGCTACAAGGGCGCTCACTCCTCCTCTTCATCATGCTGAGGTGAGCCGTTTGGTAAAGCATGGCTACAAGGAGGCCCACTCCTCCTCTTCATCATGCTGAGGTGAGCCGTTTGGTAAAACATGGCTACAAGGAGGTTCACTCGTCGTCTTCATCATGAGCCGTTTGGTAAAACATGGCTACAAGGGCGCTCACTCCTCATCTTCATCATGAGCCGTTTGGTAAAGCATGGTAAAGGGGGCTCCACAGAACCATTCCTGCACAGGAGCACGACAAACCACTAATTAACTGTACAGGTTCTGCCTCAGTGTGTAACCTCATCTGCAGTTCAAACTAATATGTCACAAGGGCTACCAGGTCTGTTTTTTTGTGTATTCTAAGACATGGGAACTCAACAAGATATGTTGGTAAGTACTTAGTAATATGAAAAAGCAATTGTTTTTTGGGAGATTTAAAATCTGTAACTGCAGTAAAAATAATTCCAACCCTGTACACCTCAAATAGCAGCATAAAATGCAGACCTGCTTCAAGTATGTCATCACAGTGATAATATCACTCAGTTGCCAGTTGGGCTCAAACTAAAACGAATGCAGTCTAATACACCAACCTCCCCTCTTAAACTACTTCAACATAAACTGAACATTATAATGATCATTCAGTTGAATAACCTCCCCTCTTAAACTACTTCAACATAAACTGAACATTATAATGATCATTCAGTTGAAGAACCTCCCCTCTTAAACTACTTCAACATAAACTGAACATTATAATGATCATTCAGTTGAATAACCTCCCCTCTTAAACTACTTCAACATAAACTGAACATTATAATGATCATTCAGTTGAATAACCTCCCCTCTTAAACTACTTCAACATAAACTGAACATTAGAACCCAACATACTGTACCTGTCCACGTTTGACACTGACCCTATAGAACAGAAAGGAACAAGCAATAACGTTAACCATGTATTTAAATGTAAGTAAACTCACATACTTCATTTTATGTTGAGCACGGATGACGGTTTGTGATAACCTGAGAGCGTTCTCATTAGCCTACAGCCTTCTCTCAGCTTAGCCTGTGTAGCTAACGGCAGCTAGCGTTAGCTTGCACCCAAATAAACAGACTCATAGCTGTGGAGATACTTTTCAAAGAAGAACTTGTATCCTCCTCTCTCCAACTTTGAGGGATCTGTGGATGAGTCCTCTTCCACAAGATGTGTAACACCGGACGAGATCATTTTCGGAAGAGTAATTAAGTGAATTATTATTCTTATTATTTATAATTGGTAGGCTACATAATGTTGTTTCTTGAATCTTTTTTCATTGGGCATATTTTTATTATTTTCTTTTTTGTTGTTATTTTGTTTGTTTTCTAATGTCTTTTTTAATGTTTTGTAAGTCACTTTGGACAAAAGTGCTCAATTCTATAACCATAAGTGGAGAAGGTCCTCTCATCTTTTCCAGAAGTAACTTTTACAACAAACATGTAACCGAACATTCAGCCGTTGTCAACTGTTGCTGATGCTAATGGTTGGCGGCTTGCGTGGCATGTCCCTCCTCCTGCCAGGGGCATGTAGGATACGTCCTGTTTCTGAGCGCCATTGGCCTCCAGCTCTTCCTGCTAACCCCCTCCTTTTCCTAATCCTAGGCTCTATTCGAAATGCCACACTGGTGTACTACTACTCAAACTAGGGGTCAAAACCCCAAGTGGGGTCGCCAAAAAAATTTTGGGGGTTGCGAAATGATCTTGCTGCCCTGTGCATCAACATATTAGGCTTTGACATGCTGTATAGTCTATCAGAAATGGTGTTTTCTACATCAGGGTGGATAATGAAAACTAATATTGTCTCAGCAAGCAGTCTCATCATTCAAGATGAAACTGAATTTAGACCTATAATATCCTGTCAAAATTTGTCCCCCGACAAAAAGTTTGAGAACCACTGTACTACATAGTGCATACTGTCCCAGTATACACTGTGTACTGCGTGCTACTCCCCACCCTAGTATACAGTATAGTATTCAAGTATGACAACTTTGGCACATTCACTTTTGCACTCCTGCCCTGCTTTTTGTATTGTAGTACTTATTGTGTTTGTGTAGTACTTACTGTGTTTTTATGTTTAATGTTATGTGTAGTACTTACTGTGTTTGTATGTTTTTATGTTTACTGTATGCACCTATACATCAGAACAAATTCCAGGTAGGTGTAAACCTACTTGGCAATAAATACTATTCTGATTCTGATTCTGATTCTGATTCTGATTCTGATTACACTGTCATATGACCAAAACATTCTAAGAGCTTTTACCTCAGTGTTATCAGAGGGATAATCTTGTTGGTGTTTACAGAGAATATTGATTTTTTTTCCAAACTGTATAAAGAAATTGTCAGTTTTTTTTTTCATTTTCTTTGGTTCAAAAGTGATCTATAGATGGCAAGGCTGAAGCAAAAGTTGACTAATATTATGAGATGGTATGAGCCATACAGTTCTGACTGCTCCTTAAATGACATGCTTGAAGATTTCAACAATACCCTGGCATCTGCTTTTCCAAGCTTATTACAGAGAATGCTGGAAATTCTAGAATAATATTCTCTACTGTCGACCAGCTACTCCACACTGCCCCTACTCCTACGAAGTCCTCCGCATCTAAATGTGAAGAACTCGCACTGTTCTTCAATAACAAGATAACTTAAATCACAGCCAGTATTATTTCTGATGTAAACACAGATGGCCTCAGAAAACACTCTAAAAAAGATGCAACCATGGGAAATTTCACCTGCATCACGTTGATGGATCTTTGTGAGACTGTCACTGAGTGCAATTCCTCCACCTCATGTATTGACCCTGTACCTACAGTTTTTTTAAGTGGGTGCTCGACAGTGTTTCAAGTCATGTCCTAAAGATAAATACATCTCTTCAAACAGGCATGTTCCCAGATGCCTTCAAAACAGCTGTTGTAAAACCCTTACTAAAGAAACCCAACCTAGATGGTAATGCACTGACCAACTATAGGCCGATATCCAATCTTCCATTCATTAGCAAAATAATTGAAAAGATTGTTTCAGTGCAGATAAACTCCTTTCAACATTATCCTAGAGGAATTTCAAACAGGCCACAGCACTGAACGGCTCTTACTAAAGTAATCAGCGACCTCAGACTAAATTTGGATGCAAATAAGGTCTCAATCCTTGTCCTCTTAGACCTTAGCGCAGCATTTGATACGATTGACCATGACATCCTAATCAATCGTCTTGAAAAGTTAGTTGGGCTTTCTGACTCTGTGTTAAACTGGTTTAGAAATTACATCAAAGGGAGAAAGTTTTATGTCAGACTTGGAGATCATGTGTCTAAGAAATATGACATCTGCTTTGGGGTTGCACAAGGGAGCTGTCTTGGTCCATTATTATTCTCACTGTACATGTTGCCACTTGGGGACATCATTAGAGAACACAATGTATGTTTCCATAGTTATGCGGATGTCACGCAACTGTACATCTCTGCTGAACCAAATGATGCTGTAGCTATAAACTCTATTACTACTTGTCTTTTAGTGATAAATAAGTGGATGAGCAATAATTACTTAAAGTAGACGAAGACAAAACTGAGATCCTACTAGTCGGCCCTAAAACCAAAAGAGAAATGCTGTTTAATAATCTGGGGAAATGAACTCCCTGGATTAAATCTGAGGTTACAAGTCTTGGTGTTATCCTTGATTCAGATCTAAGATTCAAGTCGCACGTTAATAAGGTGACAAAAACATTGTTTTTCAACCTTAGAAACATAGCTTAAGTATTACCATTTATAAATCAAAAAGATGCTGAAAAACTGATTCATGCCTTTATTTCAAGCCGGCTTGATTATTGTAATGCAATTTTAACTGGCCTCCCGAAAAACAACACTGTGAGACTTCAGCTCATTCAAAACTCTGCAGCTCAGCTATTAACCAGAACCAAAAGGAGAGAGCACATTAGTCCAGTTTTAGCTGCTCTGCACTGGCTTGCAGTAACCTTTTAGAATTGATTTTAAGGTCCTTCTCCTTACAAAGCCCTCAATGGGCTAGGACCAAGTTACATTGCAAACTCCCTTGTCAAATACTTGCTCTCAAGAACACTGCGGCATCAAATGCTGGTTTATTGGAGGTTCCCAGCAACAGCCATAAGAAAATCAGGGATGCAGCCTTTCTCAATTACGCCCCAAAGCTATGGAACACACTGCCTTTAGATATCAGGGAAGCTAGCTCGCTAAACATTTTTAAAAGAAAGACACATCCCTTTACCTTAGCCTTTAACTAGCTACAACGATATGATGTGATATTAAGGGAATAGATAAACTATATCTCTGCAGTTTTATTCATTTTCTGTCTTATGTTATGCAATTTATGTATTCTACCTTTGCACTCCATCCCTGTCTTTATCTTTGTTTTTATGTTAACTTTATTTTTTTATTTATGTTTATGCACTTTATACCAGTTTGTATGTTGATGTTTCATGTTTTATGTTTATTCTATGTCTATTTTTATGTGGATCACTGTGCATGTCATTTTTCTCCACGTAATTTATTTGCTGTTAAGCACTTTGAGCTGCATTGTTTTGTATGAAAGGTGCTATACAAATAAAGTGTATTATTATTATTATTATTCTTTAAGGAAAACTCAGAAAATCAGGCTAGGTTGTTCGTTTGTCACAGAACAGTTGCTTTAGATAGCTGGCTGGCAAGTTCACCCATTTACTTGTATGGGACGACGTTAGGTAGCATTCAAATTATAACAAACATATATCAAAGATATCTCTGAATTCCAATTAAAACATATTATACGACAATTATTCTACAGATACTTACATTTATATTCGTTGCTGGAGCTAGAGTTGCAAAGCAAGCCACTGCTGTTGTCCGCCATGTTTTTGTTCTTTATTGTTTTGGTAAGTTGGAAATCACCGTTGCATCGTGGGATGCAATGGTCGATGAACTGAGTTCTGGCTATAAACCTGAACATTTTCGCGTCAATTTCCACTGTTGAGTAATGCGAAATTCGTTTTTTTTTTCACGTATTGCATACGACTCACTACTTTTCCATTAAGCTAATTATACGAGCAATATACAGTACGGAGTTTAGACTAAATCTCTGTTATATTATCTATAATTATTAAAGATACAGATACAGATTCGTAAACAAATTCTCATCTAGCCGAATTCCGAATCAATATCAATAGACTTGCGAACACTAATAGCACATTTGTCACTGATGAAAGCAGTCTAGTTTGGCTACTGATACATTTTTTATGAATGACAGGACGCCACTTTGGATGGTCCAAACGAACAGCTGACAGCGATCTCATGCATCACCAGCCAATCATTTCCTCAGCTAAGAATGCGCCGTTTGTATTTGCATAGGGAGCCCAACACTGGCACTGGAGAGGGACTTTTTTTTATGGCACCTGACGGCCACCGTAGATTCTCCTACACAACTGGAAAGGGGAGAGGTATTCAGTTGGTTGCAGGCTGCCGCCTCACCACTAGATTCTACTAAATCTTAGATAGTGTACTTAAGGTTAAGCAAATATATTTTACATTCGAGGCCTAAATGTGCCTCCAGAATGGGTGCGTTTATCGAATACGCTAAAGTAGATCGACAACAATAGCTTGTTAGATAATCTAAAGTCGAGTCAAATAATTACCGTTTTACAGGCTCAAAATCACGTGCTGAAAAACAATATTACAGTCAGTTCAAAGGGCTGTGGCTTGGGCACCGTGTACAAGATTTTGTCTGATTCTGTATATAAAATACCTTTAGAACCCACATGAGCTACTTCCCAATTGAATAGAGGGCATACGCTGATGCTCCGTAAGGACACTGCTCATTTGAACTGACTCAGACTGGCCCCTAGTGGTTGGAAGAGAGGCTACACCTTACGCATGACTGTACACATCCCCTCTGGTTGTAGCAACAGCATTGCCATTTCAACCTTCACTGCAATTTAGACACCACAATTCAGATTAACTCTCTATAGACGGCTTTTTGTGACCCACAGGATGATTAAAAAAACAAGTTGCAGTACTATATTGGACAGTGCATAATTCAACATACCATTACAAATTAAGACAATTTACACAAGGACATAACGTGTTTACTTAACATTTTGCATACAGCATACAGTTTATAATGACTTTTAAATAACAAACTACCTGATATATTAAAAAGGAGTGTGACATCTTCCCTTTGTAGAGTTCGACAATTATAGTTAAATGAGAACAGGTTTGAATAAACATTTTGTGCAACAAGACCGAGGAATCTGTTTAGTGTAAATTTTAGAGCAAAACCTCTTTTACACTGGAGGGGTGTATAATTCATCCACAGTCTTGTTTTCCTATGAATTATACCCACTTGTATAAGAGTGTAGTGTAGTTTCAAAAGTATTTTAACTTGTACTAATGCTGTCCTTGATCATAGCTGTGATAAAGATTGATGCAGATAGAAGACAATTCAGGTTATGAGCGCTCAAAGGGGGAGTAAGAAAGAGTGTTGTTCCTTTTCTGTCTTTCTGTCTCTGGCCAGATTACATCAGCAGGATACGGTGGAGGCAGACATTATCACTAATGCCACTGAATGTTTGATGTAATATTGGACACGAAAAGGCCCGAGAGTTAAGGTAACTAAAGTAGAAAGTCTTGTTGTTCCTGCCTTTGCTTGAAGAATGATTACACCAATACAACATTGCAGAGGTAGATAAGGGCCTTTTTAGACTAAATCCCTTGCCTGTCTACTTAAAGATTGCTTCAACAGTTTCTTGTTGCCCCAGAAGCAGACAGTACAAACATACAATCAAAAGAAGTCAGGGAAGTTAAACAGGAGTCAAATTGTGTGTGGGTGTGTCACAGAGTGATCTAGGAACATTAATTAGATCAAGAAGAAAAAAAATGTTCACATCAGTCACTTCCTGACAGACAGACATCCATTAAAACTGGATCAATCAAAAATATCCATTGCAAAAATGCCCCCTTGCATGCATTAGAAAATACAACTTTTACATTTTAAGACATATCATGTAATGGACCACTAATTTAAAAAAAGGGTAAAAATTAAAACACAGCGTTTCTGTTGGCTTTTTCTAAAAACATGTGAGGTTATCCAAATCACCATGTTCACTACAGTCTGCAAACAGCTGTCAGTCTTGTAAAATGTAACCGTGTTTTGGGCCGTTTTGGGACCGTGTCGAAGGGCAGGTAGAGCCTTCTGCCAGGACTGTGGGCTTCTCAGAAAGACAAGGACACACTGCCTGTCTGCCTGGGTTTCTCATGGCTCAAGAGTTTTGTCCACCTAAAAAAAAAAAAAAAAAAACTAGCAAGAAACAATATTGTTAAATAGTATCTTTCACAATGACAATGACCAGGTGTTCCTCCTCCACCTTGCCTGCCATCCTGACGGCACTTTTCAGGTACTGCTGGGAAAAGTCACACGGTGGGAAAGCGTACAACATGCCTCCTCCTCCCTCGTGCTCTTTCACCCCTCCCAGCGGCAGGCTGATAACGCCGGCCGCCTGTTTGTTTCGGAGGTACGTCACCAGGTTTCTCAGCAGGCGTTTCTGTAGGCCGGGTTCAGTAGGGGGGGGCTCTTTCTCCATGGGGGCTTGCAGGGCGAGCAGCACAGTGTAGCCCTCGGGTCCACCCAGATGAATGCGCCGCATCACCTCGTCCAGCTTGGGCTGGTCCAGCCTCAGGCGCTGGGCGATCTTCAGCTGGCCGGTGCTGGTAGTGGGCTTGCTGTTGCTGCTGACGGCAGGGTCCCGCAGCAAGGTCAGGGCAAAGATGGAGCTCCCCTCCAGCAGGTGCATGTGAGTGGGGAAGCAGCTGTTCTTCAACACCAGTGAGCCGTGCCACACCTGACTCAGGGACTGGGCAAGCTCGAGTAGTGTGCCCACGGGCTTCTGTTTCTTTTCCGTCTGCGAATCGGCATCAGTCTCTCGCCCCCCGACACACTGCCTCTGTTCAATCGGTGTGGGATGTTTTTTCGTGTGTGTGTCATGTGACGGCTCCTGGCTGATGTTTGGAGAATGGAGCCCCCCTTCAGGTGGTGACTCTTCCTGAGGCTCGGAGGTGGAATCTGGGAGCCGTGTGCACGCTCGCTCCGGGCTGTCCTCCGGTGACACCGGGCCACCGCTGCCTCCTCCTGCAGCTCTGGTTTTGGAGCGTCCCCGGTCGTCAGAGGGCCTCTCGCTGGACCGACTGCAGCGTTTCCGTCTCTCTTCCCAGCTCTTCCCAGCTCCTCCACCACGCTCCACGTCCCGCTCCTTCAGCCAGCGTTCCCTGCTGCGGCTTCTGCTGCGTGCGGCGCGGGTGCGCCCAAATACTTCCAGCGATGCCGTCCGCCTCTCCACGTTTTTGGGGGGACTCCAGTCTTGCTGCTCGGCCACCAGGGGACGCTGCTCCCTTTCCGCAAACAGTGGATGAGTGGGAGAGTGCCCGCCGCGTGCCCTCAGCTCTCGCTCCAAGCTACGGTGGTGGCTGTAGCCATCTGTGAGGAGCTCATAATGGGCTGGGAGGGCAGCCAGTGGTGGCTGGTACTGCTGAGGGTATCCACGAGGAGAATCCTCAGCCTTTGCAAAGTCCACACGGAGCCGTCGGCTGGGCCCACCCAGGGGGAACCCCCTCATCTGAGTGCAGGCAGCTTGCGCTGCGTCGAGGCTCTCGTACTGAACATAGGCGAAGTTGTCACCTTTCACATAGTCGATGGTGCGGATACTGCCAAAGCGGTCAAACTCACGAGCCAGCGCGGCGAGAGAAATGTTCGGCCCGAGCCCCCCGACCCACAGCCGCGTGGTGGGGTTGGCTTTGCCGTAGCCGATCTTGACGGCG
This sequence comes from Clupea harengus, assembly GCF_900700415.2. NCBI lineage: Eukaryota > Metazoa > Chordata > Actinopteri > Clupeiformes > Clupeidae > Clupea > Clupea harengus. The sequence goes on from NC_045156.1 coordinate 31,445,836, forward strand.
TTGCCTCCGATGATGCGTCCCTGCATGGCGACTTTAGCCCGATGTGCCATGTCTAGGTTCTGGAACTTGAGGAAGGCGTAGGCCCCGCCCTGCCCACGCGCCGGTCGTTTTATCACCACTTCCTCTATGATGCCATATTTGTCAAAGCCTTGCCTCAACTCCACCTCTGACACGCTGTGCTCCAAATTCCCGATGAAAAGGTTTCTGGTGGCGCGTTGGTCATCCTCTGGCTTTAAGTCCTCCTCTGGAACCTGGTAGGTGTAGGGCCGGCCTCGTTCGTCCAACACGTTGTAGTAATCCAAGACCCGCTCACGCTCCCTACTGAGGCCCAACCCATCTGCTGCTGGGTAATGTCGGGATCTTGCTTCTCTAATGCTGCTAACACCTGCCCCGGGGGAGAGGGACCTCTGTCTGTACTGGTACACGCTATGTAGGGGCACATACCCAACATCAGGAGGCGTGCAGCTGCGTCGTCTCATGTACATGGGCTCTACTTTGAGGGGGCGGTCATACAACACTAACCTGGCTTTCATGTGCCTGGCTTCGCGGGCGTTCTCTGTGTGTCTGAAATTCACGTAGGCAACACGACCCAGCTCCGGAGTGTGCGACAGCTTCACACTGACATCTCCAAACTTTTTAAACTCGTGAAATAATCCGTCTTCCACATGCTCGTCAGACAACTGTGAGCCAAGGTTGCTAATCAGTAATGTTTTGTATTCCAGGCCGGCTGCTGTCCGGCTGCCTAACAATTCGGCTGACGATTTACCCACCACGGATGTAGTTCGCAGGGGTGGGCGACCGAGTAATCCAATTTCATGATGAGTACGATGGAGCAAATCCCCGACGGCACCCCTCTCCTCCCGCAGCCTTGGCTTCTCTCGCTCCCTGCTCCGGCTCCGCGCCTGATGCTTGTGATAACATCTGGTGTCCGCAAGCGACACAGCAAGCGGCGTGGGCCCATCATCTCTACGACTCTCTTCTCGTTCCCTTTCCCGTATTCGCTTTGGTATTGCTCTTGCAGGACTCGAGTCACGCTCGGCTTGTCTTTTCATTTTCAAACGATACTCAACTTTCCCGTGCGAATGTAAAAATAATACGGCCTGGAAGCAAATCCCTCCAATTTGGCAAGAAGTGCACATCAATTACGGTTGCAAATCGAAAAAGATGTAGCATAAGTGCCACAACAGAGTGCCCAGTAAGGCGAAATAAACGGGATAAACACATTTACAACGTATTAGCATCCTTGAGCTCTTACCCAATCCGCCATCTTGAACAATAGCAATGTGAGCGCGCTCTTAGTTGAGGGAGGAGACGTGAACAGACGTCAGTCGGAGGGAAATGACATCACTTCCTAACACCGTCCAAAACATAGATTTTCAATGAAACAATACAAAAAAAATACTCATATTTTTTCACAGCCCAGCCCTCACAAAACCTGAAATTGGAACAATAAATACATAAAATATCTAAACACTAGTTTGTTCCGTGAGGATATTTTAACTGGGAAATCTGGAAGATTTCTGATATAGGGTCCTATTGGCGAGAAAGCTCAGAGAGCAATAAGTAGACACCTAATTTGGCTCGATAGTGGGTTTTAAATTCAAACTCATACCACAAGTAATGCAGTTCCATGTATGGTCCAGACATTCCCATGTTCATGCTGATGTGTCAGAACACCACCAGAGAAATGTCAACGACTACAAGGTACCGAGAGCTTTTAGGACTTTCAGGTGCATATTAGCTAAAGGACTTTAAGGTGCATATTTTTAAGTTTGCATATTTTTGTATATCTTTGCTGAAAGTGATGCAAAAGAGCTGTGTATAAGTGTAGAGACAATCCCCTCCACAATTATTGGCACCCCTGCCAACATAGGGATATAAGGAATTCACCTTTTAATCCAACCTTTAATAGTAATTTATTCTTAGCAAAAAGTATATAAAAGTATTATAAAAGTATAATTATTTTAAATGATTGGGACCCCTTGAAATTCTCATAAACATAATGTAACTGAAGCATTTCTTCCATTTCTATTTTACTTTTTTAAGTTGATCAGACTGTTTAGGAACCTTTAACCTTGTAATAAGGGTAAAGTGTGTTGACCTTTATAAATCAGGGAGTAGCTATAAAACATAGTGAGGAGGATTGCTAAGAGAGGCAAAAGAATCGCCAAGGATCAGGATGTTGACGTGTTTCAGAAAAAAGTAGCATCTTGGGGTCACCATATCTCCAAAACTACCATCAGATGCCACCTCCACGGCAACAGAAATAAGCCTTTCCTGTCATGTAACCACAAACGTAAGCACCTGGAGCTTGCTAAGCGCCACTGGAACCATGTTCTTTGGTCAGATGAAATGAACCATGTTCTTTGGTCAGATGAAATGAACCATGTTCTTTTGGTCAGATGAAATGAACCACGTTCTTTGGTCAGATGAAATAAACCATGTTCTTTGGTCAGATGAAATGACAATTGAGCTTTTTAGCAACAGACACTCAAGGTGGTTTTGGCGTAAAAAGAAGGATGAATATACTGAAAAAATCCTGATCCCCAGTATGGTGGAGGGTCTGTGATGTTGTGTGGCTGTTTTTCCCCAGTATGGTGGAGGGTCTATGATGTTGTGTGACTGTTTTTCTCCAGTATGGTGGAGGGTCTGTCATGTTGTGTGGCTGTTTTTCCCCAGTATGGTGGAGGGTCTGTCATGTTGTGTGGCTGTTTTTCCCCAGTATGGTGGAGGGTCTGTCATGTTGTGGGGCTGTTCTTCTCCAGTATGGTGGAGGGTCTGTCATGTTGTGTGGCTGTTTTCCCTCCAAAGGCCCCGGAAACCTGGTTAGGGTACATGGCATCATGGACTCCATGAAATACCAGGACATTTAAAAAAAAAAAAAAAAAAAAAAAAAACATCTAAATCTGGCTGCCTCTGCCAAGAAACACCTACAACACACCCCAAGGCTCAGCATCCCCCCACTGTATCCTCACACGGCTGACTGGTGTTTTATACTATACTAGAACACTATGTTGGATGCCAACTTTACTCTTCACTTCTACTCCTCTATGCTGCATCATCCCCCTTTTTTGTAACTCAAATATATGAAGCCAATCACTTCACTCCCTCTCTCTCTCTCTTTAACGCATCCTTTTCATACACTCTCCCCATCTTTTTTATCACTCTATTTTATCTCCTTTTTTCTGACTTCACACTCTACTCCATCTATTCGCTTTTTCTCTGTCTTTACATTTTTGTATTTTACATCCCAATATTTAACAGCGTGAGTTTCGCTCTCTCTCTCTCTCTCCCCCATTCTAACACTCATCATTGAAATTAAACGTTGCACTAACCTACACCACTAAGTATCACATGAAGATAAGACAGAACATTTTAAATTCACATGAAATAGCTGCTGAAATGTCAGACACCCCCACAAGTGCCCTACAAAGCATATTGACATACCATAATTTGTTTTTCGACATGAACCTTTTCATTTCTATGGCTGTTATTTCTAACGGACAGAGTTTTCAACGGCTCAACATATATCAGTTAATCATTGATAGTTTGGTGTTAAGCACGTAACTAAATTCATTCCCTCAAATGAAAAAGTTTACAGAGCTTGTCAATGTTAACTTGTGACTTTCCATGTGGACCTAGTATATCTTTATGATGCAAGACAGTGAACAGCTTGTCGTGGCGCTACAAGTCCCCGAATCAAACCATTTGGACATCAGCACAACACTGGAGACATGCGAGTGTGTGTAAGACTGTGCAATCACATAATAAGAAAAGGGACAAACACTCAGGGGTCCCGCGCAGTTTCGCCCCCCCACTTGGCCCCTGTACTGTTAACTGGGTGATCCCCTCCCATACAATTGGCATGATGCTTTGACAGTTCAGTTCCAACAGTAACAGGCCTACACAAGGAACACTAGGAGCCCTGATTTCATAGGGCAACGAGCACAGCAAACAGGCTTCCCACCTCAGCAACCGTGTTGAAGTTGAACTGGAGCATAAAGTCATTGAACAATGCTGAGTTTTATTTCTTTTTTTTTCTATCTACATCAGCTTCCCATGTACTATGGATGCAAGCACAACCACATGTACATGCCAACATTACAAAAATCTAATAATGCATACAAAAAATATTTCCTTTTATCTACACACTTTTTGTTGTTGTTGATAAAAACATCATTATCACGGTGAAAGCATGTAACACAGTCCATGTCTAGTCCATCATCGGGTTTTATGGTTTTTTAATGAAAAATTATAGAACAACTGGGATAAACATACGGTTTGTACATAGGTACATCGTGATAAAAATCAAGTACGTTTTGCAAAACTTTCTCTCTCATTCAAATCAGGAGACTATTCCTTACAAAGATACGCAAGACTGTCAGACTGTAAGGGTTCAGAAAAAATGCTGCGTTGTGAACATCAGCCCACAATACCGTTTAGCTTCTCCCAAAACGATCTGGATTTCAATAGAATGAGCTACGTTAGAATTCTGTCCGTGCCTTGGCTGCGTTCGGAGCATATTTAGGCATGAGTTCCTCGATTTTGCGGATGAAGTCGTTCTTCTCCACGCAGCCTTTACACGTTTCATCCCAGTGCTCCAGGATTTTCTTCAACTCCTTCACCTTTAGGGTTTTCAATTCCACCGTGCTTAGGTCCAACTCTTTCTCTGGAGAAGGAAAAGACATCAGCATTTCAGTACTTCTATACAAAACTAATACTGAGAATCTCAAATTAGATCAAATCTGAGAAAGATGGCCATGAGATATGATGGAGACTCGGCTGAATAGTTTCATGTAATAACAACCACCCTCCCTTTTCAGCATAATAATAAGTCTTCTTATTCTTGATGGCTACTTAAAACACAATGCAAAATGAGGAAGTCATGTCAGACTGAAACAGCACAGCACAGTGCATTTGATTTGATTTGATTTGCAAAAACTCTTCAGCTATTATGCAACAGTAGGGGCACTTACAATACACAATTCTTCATTTGTGATTACCTTGATGGAAGAGGTTGTTGAATACATGAGCACAGACATTTGGAAGGTCAGCAGAAAACTTAACATGATTATTTCATATCAAATATAAACAAAACATGCAATACAAGAACAGACAACATAATTCTACCAGTAAACAACCGACACAATAAAATGTTTAAGAAGCTAAGATACTGAAGAACATGTTTTACTCTTATGAGATTTTAACGGATTGGAACCACTTCTTGAACATGTTTGAGAGACCTTTCCTATTCACTTGGTGTCATTTTATGGGCCATTTGCAATGAATTACAGTGAATTATGCTCAATAAATAACAGCTGTACCCAGAGCCTCGGAGCTGATCGGGATTTTTGTTCTGGCTAAATCAGGTACCAGTACCAAGTGTAGATTGGTTCTTGGAGCCCATCACTAAACACAACACTTTTGAAAACATCAACGTTTTTATGCAATCATAAGAACTTCCTCTATCTATGCATGAACAACTGGAAGACAAGGCCACGTGGAATATCTAGTTAGTTAGAGAAAAGACAAGGCCAAGTGAAATAGTTAGTTAGTTAGTTAGTTAGAGAAAAGACAAGGCCAAGTGCAATAGCTAGTTAGTTAGAGAAAAGCATACCTGCTCTACCTAGCAACCACCTTTGTGCTCGTGTTGGGGGGGGGGTGCAGCAGGCCTTGGACTAAAGAGCCTTAAAGCACCAATAAGGAGTTCTGTTCCAAAACTAGCACGCTAACTACCTAAAAGGCATGCAAAAACCTTGCAAACACCACCAATAGCCCAGTTGACACTGATAGAAGATTGCCAACACACTAACTGGGGTCTTTTGGCAGTATAGCTGGCAATGTCGTGCTGTAAAAGCTTATCTTCCATTATTTCAAGGTGTTCCAGCCAGGAAACACAGAGCTACATAGTGCAATATCCTGGATGGCTAGTGGGAAAAGACACAGGTGTTTATCTGTCCTTCACATGACCATATGCTATCAAAATGAATTTGAGGACGGTACCAAAACTAGTTGCCTATAAAACCATACCTCAAAAAGTGTCAAATTGTTGCATAGTGTTACTTTAAGACTTGTCTTGAGAGCCTAGAGCCTAGTTTGAGAGCCACTGTTGTAAGTAAATAAAATAATCTCTTGGTCAGCAAACAGTGATAATTCTTCCCTTTGAATGCAGGAGCTGCAGAACACTGTGCGGGGCCTGGGGAGCTGAGAGTTGGCCACTGACTGGTGGAATATTAAGACCAATTTATATGCTTCACAAAGTGCATTATTTACCACCACTGCCCACCCTCTTTTCTTGCATTGCTATATGAATTGAATCAAAGTTTCTTTCTTGTTTGGGTTTTCATGCAAATCCCCATCCATGAGCCCTGAGGGATCTGGCCATGGAATTAAGCCCCTCCCCCTTTTGTGAAGCAGGCTTTCATAGCAATATATAAATGTTGGTATCAGTCTAGGTGACAACAACCACAATCACATTAATGCCATGCATAAACAAGCATTTAGGACAAAGTCTGGTAACATGTGCATAACTACAATCCCATTGCTGTGCTGACAATCAATATTGGTTTGTAAAAAAGCAACTCAGCATACCATATTTCAGCTCACAGATTTGACTGTCTTTCTTCTTGAGTTTTTCACAGATCTTCACCACTGGCACATGGTGACTCAGGGGCTTGGAGACCTCGTTGACGATTTTAGTGGCTGCGTCGCTTGTTGCTCCTATGTAGTAACACTGAAGAATGTCAAAGTAAAAAAAAAAAAAAATGTTAAAAACATCAAAGTACATTTAAAATCATACTACTTTATTATGCATAACCATGCAAAAACCAGTTACCAGGGGTAACGGAAATACTCACAAGCCTATTCTCCTTTCCCTTGGCATCCTTACAGGTTTTGATGAAAGCCTTCTCAATCTCTGCACTGCTGAACTTCACATCATTGTCTTTCAGCGACTGATAAAATCTCCCAAGGAAACTTACACACACTGCAAGAAAGAAGAGAAACATGCTAATAATCTGACATAGGAATTACACTCCTCTGATAGGGGTGTAAAAATAGACCATTCCATACGGCCTTGGATATGGTACACACATGCACCATTCAATATAGAAATAAATACCGTAGCAATTAACTAGTCAACTTAGTGTATAATAATACATAGCCTAAGAAACAAATTCCCCCTTTTCGCCGCTGTCATTGTAAAATACCTCACTAACGGGATCTCTGTAAATTCGTTAAGAAACGTATTGGGGATTTGGTGGGTGAAGTCTGGTTTTGAAATGGTACAGATGTAATACTTTTTCTTGCCACTGATGGAAATGTTGGCGCCGTTCTGGGTTTGCCATTGTAAACAAAAGAAAGCAAGACAAATGCTTAACAAAAACCTGTAGTTACACCACTGCACTGTACCAAAGTCCTTATAGGCAGGTCTCTCCACTCGGCAGCCATCTTAGCAATGCTGCCTCTGAGCAGCTATTTCAGGCAAACAAGATCTGGCTCCTATCTAAATGAATGGGAGTGATCAGGCTCCTATCTAAATGAATGGGAGTGATCAGGCTCCTATCTAAATTAATGGGAGAGATCAGGCTCCCATCTAAATGAATGGGAGAGAACCATTATGTAGAACCATGCAGTGTGTGTCACATGATACACATAGATTTCAAATAGTTCCAGGAAGTTGTTGACAGTTAATTTGAACGCGTTAAATACAGAGAAACAGAACTGCGATTTCGAAGTTTAAGTCAATAAATGCATTGATTTATAATATTTATATTAGCACACCGACATCTGAATGCAGTTTAAGTTGTTTTGTTGTTGTTAGTTTTTTGTAAGTAAAATTCCGTACTATTTGGGGATAAGTGTGAACAGCTGTGTGTATTCCATCTAGGGCTGAACGATTTGGGAAAATAATCTAATTGCGATTTTTTACCAAAATATTGCGATTGCGATTTAATATGCGATTTTTTTTTATCCTCTTTTTTTCCCAACAAAACCTAATGAATGATTTAAATATGACCAACACAATATTAGATACATTTAGTGTAAAATATTCTTTCCCACATTTTACATTTTTATTTAACTGCTCATTACAGAAACAAGAACAACAAATCGGTGGCTTTGCCACTGTGCATTTAAGTAATTTTAAAAAGTCATTTTAAGTATAAACACTAGGCATGCACTTTTTAAACACTGTGTGCAAAATGTACCATCTTAAAAAAAAAAAAAAATGATTTTTTTTAAAAATGACGTTTTTTAATTGCGAACGTTGCGGTTAGAAAATCGCGTTCTATCATATCGCGATTAAATCGCAAATGCAATTAATCGTTCAGCCCTAATTCCATCCCAACTGTATTTAACGGAATGCTACAGTGCTCGAACCTCCACGAGAGGTGTGAAACATGGGAGGTCTCAAGCCAGTTAACCTAACTATGAACAATCCTAGTCATCTCTATCTTAGGGAACCACCTTAACAGCTGGTAGTTGCTAGGGTGTGTAATATGCACTAATGTTAATATGAAGTGAATATGAACTTGTGTTGATGTGAAGCTGCACAAGCACCCTGAGGGTTTCTAGTTCTACCTTCAGTTAAACTGAGGAGACAACTGATAGAGAACTAGCTATCATTTCATGCAAATATAACTCTGCCATTTAAACCATTTAAGGTTCTTTAAGTTTCATTAGCTAGCATAGCAACTAGACAACCACAGCGACCAGGAAAGACCATCTTGCTGCATAGCCTGAAGCAAAGTTTAATGTCTCAAAATCAGCAAAACCTTAAGTTAGAAGTGATCACAACCACTTGTGGATGGTGTTAAATGGCTTCACATAGCCATTAAATGGCATTTTTAAATGACTAGTAGCTTGCACCACAACTACAGTGCATTTTGAACAAACCAGGGTTAACACAAGAGTCCACTTTATATAATATTACATGAAATACCAAAAAAAAAGCCTTTTGTGCATGTAAACGGTCTGCAAAGTTACAAAGCCCAAAGTACACAGCAGAGGGAGTAACTCTCACCCACTTTTCTTACATTTCACAAGCGAATGGGCAGTTCAAGTTGTGATATCATGCGATAAAGTCTGGATGCCAGGCACCTGCAATCTACAGCAGAATGAATTGGGAATAGAAAAATATAATGGACAGGGAAGGGGCCGTTTCTGATCTTTACTTCCTAAAAATGTACAGTTAACACTCAATTAAAGCATATCCATCATAAGGTAAATAGACCCATCCGACTCCTCTAGGCTAGTCCTTAAAACTGTCATGTGCTGGAATAGTTTAGCAACCCATAGCATGCTAATGGTTCATTGCAATCAATTTGGTACTGAAACATGTTGGAGTTAGATCCATTCGTCATTAGGCCTGTAGATTATTATATGGCAACGACAGTACGAGCATTCTGATTGGCTAATGGGTAGTCATGCCAGCCGCGTATTGACCTCCTCGCAGGTCTGCCGGTCTGATAAGTATTATTATTGCCCTCCTCTGACGTCATCTTAAAAATGAGCGATATTGATAGACATCAAGAAAAAAAAAAGGCAAAGGAAATTCAGAAGCAGCGAAAATGTGTTATTGAAAGTGATGATGAAGACTAGACTACTATAGTTTGAATCACTTGTGTTGTTACTTTACTGTAAATAGGGGTTATGCGCAACATTCACTATGCACTACCGTTTCTATCTATAATGTATACCTGCTTCATTAATGTGTAAAGAGCTCGGAGTGCTCTACGAGTAGAAAAGCGCTATATAAATGCAGACCATTTACCATCTCCCTGTGGTTTAGCTTTTGTTCTTTATCTTATTAATTGAATAACCTCAATTGGATATAAATGTAATTAAGTTGATGAAGTCTTTGTATATGTACTGCTGAGGCTGGAGAATGGAATACTGTTTACTGTACGTTTACCCATTCTCAGACAGGGACATTACTATTGTAAACACCTTTAGCCTAGGGGAAGATTCCCATATTTACTACAGCCATTTGACAATTATCAGTCAGAGCATTATCATGTAATTCTTCAGTGCAGTAATATAGGAGATCCTGAATCTGTTGAAAGTTACGCTAGTCTCATACTTCAATTTGTTTTCCCCAAATTCAACAGAAGTCACCATTTAAGGGCTTACTTTAAAAAAATGTTCCGTCATGGGTTCACAGATTTGTGCTTCATACCCTGTGTCATCCACAGACCTATACATTGATGCATTATATATTCCAATTTATATAACAACTTTGTTGCCCATTTTGATGCCTGTGAAAGGCCGACTTTTTTCCTTGCATAATGCTGAAATTTAAGAAATCTAATTTAAAAAAAAAAAATACTTTTAGAAGCCATGTATCTTTATCTAGCCTGTTAATTTTACCTAAATCTACTAATTTGGAGGGGTAAATCAATCCACTAACACACTTTAACCGCACATGTTAATTTGATTCAGATAATATACAACCTGATTCTTAAAACGTCTTACTCTTTAAAAGTCAGTCACAAACATCCTATTCTGCTGTAACTCTACTGCGTTGCTAATATTTGCAGCTAACTTCCGGGAACTATTGAGAGGCTCCACGGTCCGCCATTGCTGTACAAAAATTGAACATTGTAGCGGAGATGACGCGACTCTCTCTATCTACATGGCTCTGGGTATAGCTAGCTAACGTCAACGTAATATTAACTGTCAATAAGCTAGCGCTTTTAAAGTGGGTGAGTGACATTAACTGGCTAAATTGTAGAGCTTCACTCCAAACCATCAACTTCTAGATAAGCCCAATCTTTCTGTAAAAAACACCTGGGCATAACCAGAACAATTACATACCAAACCAGCATGATACTGGCTACAGCTGATAGCTCCTGATGAATGGGTAGCGACGTTAACGTATCTAATGATTCACGTGTCTAACGAACATGTTTCCTAACCTGTTTAAATCATTACCTAAACCTGGGTCCGGACCTCAAGAACCTAAATGATTCGGCAGGTAACGTTAATAATAAATATTTGTACATGCACTCACCTTCACAATCGCCGTCTTTTAAAGCGTCAATACTACTTGGTACCAAAGCAAGAGTTACTGCCACATATAGACTGCTTAAATATAACATCATGAGCGCTGCAATATCGCCAGATATCACTAACGTTACAGTAACTACAAGGCAAGTTTTGAGGCATCCAGTATGCCGGTTGGTGAGCAAGAGACGTAGCTAAGATACTAATTCAAACTTCCTACTCAAATGGACCCGCCCCTGTAGAGCCCATTGGTGGTCTCACCACGATTCAGTAAGTAATTGGTTCATATAGTAGTTTGTTCCAACAAGGGTTTACTGATAGGTTTAAATAGATTCATTTTAGGGACAGAGTCCAGTTGTCGCCCTTCCATTGGCTAACACCACTTCCGACCATAGCCATAAGAAGACGTTTCAAGCACTGGGCTCTGTAAAGCGCCGTAAGACAACTTTATTGTTTTGGCGCTATATAATTAAAATTGAATTGAATTCGTTGTTGCTTGAGCCTTGCCGTGATGATCAACGGGTCTTTCCCAAATTAGCCTCTTCAACCACTCCCTATCGACTTCCACAAACCAATTGCGGGGAGTGGAAGTGGATATAAAACCCTCCAACAGAATCATCTGTTTCATGAAAGTTGGTATATTTGATGACAAACTCAAGCACATGAAGATGTTTTATTCGTTTGACTGATAATTCATTTTCGTTCATAAACCAATACATCTCATTTTAAGTTGTAGGTTGACAGATGTGAAGAAATGGGAGGGGAATTTCCTACTTTAGGTCATGCATTCCAATTGAAAACCCTTCCATGAAGGATGCTACACTACTCCTCGACTCATCCTCGTTTATAGGTTTTCTCTCCTCATTCCTTGGTTCCTCTGAGAATATTTAACAAATGAGACACCGCTCATGATCTTGAAACAATTCCCAGGGCACAAGCTGGAGGAACAAGGACAGAGGAAGCATGAAATGACCACGAGGTCCACACCTTCAAGTTCCTAGGAGCCCACTTAGCAGATGACCTCTCATGGTCTGCCAACACCTCAGTCAGAGACAGTCAAAAAGGCACAGCAGCGACTACACTTCCTGAGAGTACTCGGGAGAAACAACCTAGAGTGTAAACTGATGGTGGCCTTCTACCGCACAACTATCGAAATTGTACTGACCTACTGCAACGCGGCTGCACTGCGGCAGACAAGAGAGCCCTCCAAAGGGTCATCAGCAGAGCCCAAAAAAATCCCTGGCTGCTCACTTCCCTCCCTGGAAATCATTGCCCACTCTCGCTACCTCGGCAGGGCCAATAACATCATGAAAGATTCATCTTACCCAGGCCACCACCTGTTTACTCTCCTGCCATCGGGCAGACGGTACCGGTCCTCCAGAGCAGGGACCACGCGTCTAAAGGACAGTGTCTTCCCGACGGCCATCAGAACATTAAACACGGGCATGCACTAAACGTGGAATTTCAATGTGCAATATTAATACACTCTATGAATCCCTTTATTCAACTTCAAGTCACTTATGCCGTCTCAGTCACCTTACAAGTCAAAGTCAAAGTCAAAGTCAAAGTCAAAGTAGCTTTATTGTCAATTTCCTGCATGTCAGACATACAAGGAATCGATAAAAACGTTTCCCACTCTCCCACGGTGAAACATATAAAGTGCACAGGCACAACAACAGATAAGACAAGGCAACATGTGTATAAACAAAATGTTACTGTATTTATTGCCATGCACCTCAGGGAAATACTTGTACTCTATACCACAGCACTTTGTTGAACCCTTAATATATATATATATATATATATATATATTAGCTATTTGTACTATTTGTATCTATTTGCACTATTGTTGTGTTATATGTTGTTGTGTTATATGTTGTACATTCTGACATGAATTACACTCCCTAGACGTATAAAGGAACTAGCTACTGTACATCAAACAGGCTAGCCTAAGGGTTCATCACAGCACAGCACAGCACAGCCAACAGAGAAAAACACACTGACCACATAATTAGCCATTGCATTGCTGCAGCTATACAGCAGCTGGCTTCGAGGCCAGGTCTTACACACTAACTGATGGAGATCATTTCCAAGCACTGTTAATGACTTAAGAATATATGAATCAAGTGCCTTGTATTCATTTATTCCTTGTATGAATCATGTGCTTGTGAAAGCAGGAACATGGCGTTACTGTGTTTCTGTGTGTGTGTGTAACTTAGATTATTAGGTGCCACTTAGTCTGCATATGTACAAGAGCATGTTTAGACCAGAAGTGATAAGAAGGGTCGAACTGTGCTTCTTCCGACATTGCAAAACTTCCATCCTTGCCTCGGACGTCAGAAATCCACCACGTGGTTGTCTCTGCTGAACGCTAAACTTCTGTCTATATAAACCTTGTGCGATGTGTTTATCATTGCTTCACTTTCAGCCTTGTGCTGAAGGGTCGAACTGTGCTTCTTCTGACCTTGTGCAAAACCGCCATCCTTACAAGACAGTTAGACTCGGACGACAGAGATCCACCACGTGGTTATCCCTGCTGAACGCTTAACTTCTGTCTATTCTGGGAGTGAGCCCGATTGCAATTGTTGTTGTTGTTTGTCTAATAAATATACTTATATGCAGCTCTGGAGTCCTGAGGTAACTAGCGTCACTAACGTATTGACAAGTATTTGTATTATTTTGACCACCCCATACCCTCTCTTAACCCTCCTATTATGTTTGGGGTCAATTTGACCCCATTCAATGTTTAACGTCTCTAAATAAATGATTGACATAATTTTTTTTGCTTCATATTTACTTTTCCTAATTTAATGGGGAAAACTGGGTAAACACAAAATGAACATGATGATATGTTTTCAATGTCCTGTACAAATGCTTTACGCATAGGTGTTGTTTGGGGTCAATTTGACCCCAGGCTGTTTTATTTGTATAAAATATATAAGAAATATCAATCACATTTTTCATCACATTGTTACTATTCTTGATAACAGAAATAGTTTTTTATTCCAAATGTTATAGATAACAACAATATGTACTTAGAAATAATATGAAGGCATAAAACACCAGAAGGATATCTCTTTCCAATTTTAGGTCAATCAGTGAGATTTTATGGTGATCTGCATATTTCTCCCTAGTCGCGTAACATGTATTCTGGATGTATAAGGGGGATGGGTGGGGGTATTGTTTTATTTAAAGTGCTATTTAGGTAGTCAACAAACAAACCTAAAGTACCTGAATCATTTTTTGGAGGTTTAAATTGCTGGGGTCAAATTGACCCCAAGGATAATAGAGGTGAGTAAAATTTGAACATAATAGGAGGGTTAAGCAACTGAGTGTGTTTTTACATTATATTATTATCCACAGGCATATTTAATATTGCACTGTAGCAAAGACGTGGCTAGTGTTTAGGTAACATCATAAGGGGAGCTCTAACAACATAGATAATGAGCATTGATATACAGTAGCTGTCAAAATTAGTACAACAGTTCATGTTTCATGAACAAGTATGCAAACATCAATGCATATAAATGAATATCTTGGTCATTTTTCTGTATTTCTTCTCCAGATCTGGATCATATGAAGTACTTACATGGATCTATCAATCATATTAATTACGTTCTTCAATAAAAATCCGAAGCTCTAAAGTGAAATAAAAATGGCCTCAAAAGGACAGTGGAATCAGTATCAGGGGAGGGGGGGCAATGTAAAGTCTTGCCTAGGTCTACAACACTGTCAGGGCCAGCCCTCCCCAGGATCCGTACAAGCACAGATTGGCTGAGCGAGAATATTAAAACAGTGGACCAGAAAAAAAATATTGTATTGAAAATCATGATCACGGTGACATATACCTGAGAAACATAGTCTCGGCCAGTCACACTACTAATTGTGGGCGATGTCGAGAACACCGTAGAGCAGTGTACCACTGATATCACAGCTGTAACCTCGCTATTGCTAAAACAGAATGCATGGTAGTTCCTGACCAGGGGTCCCTTCCTTTCCATTTCAGTTCATGGACATAAAGTGTGTAGTAATTGTGGAAACAATAACTGGTTTAAACCATTTGCATGTCATGACTTACACACTGAATTGATACCTAGATGTTTTGTAGAGCATAAAGCATTTTCAAAATGTGCAAAACAATGAGAAATTGATGCTATGATGTGCACACGTGAATAGATGATGTGGAGGTTGAACAAACAGTTTGGAGAATTTTGCTTCTGATCTGAGAAATGTACCAAAGCGAATGACAAAAACTGCAAAAAACAAGTATTGACCTTTACATTTGAATCAAAATAATGCAAATCGAATTGCCAGTTGCAAAATGCATTGTCATATTACATGACCAATTTGTACACTGAATTGCCAGTTGCATAATGCATTTTAATTAGAATACAGAAGTCCAACAACCATGATGAAGTACAATTTCTAATGACTTCATTCTGTTGTCAAATTGACTCCCCACCAACATTTAGCTCACCTTTTAAGGTACATAAAAAAAGATATGTAAAAAAGATACAAATAATAATGTTCTTGTATTAGCTTTCTCAGTGTCGATTTATTAGCTAATTTGCCAGTGAGCTGGCTAACAATATTTCCGATGGAAACTTTTGACGCCTCATTAAATTGCAGTTTAAGGAATGAGCTCAAACATAATTTAGCAAAGCTAACTTAACTGGAAAGCTATATCAGTACGGACATTCAAGCTGAACAATGATAACGTGTGTACAACAATGAAATTATGGAAAACTAGTTTGAAACGTCAGCCAAAACACACAACCAGACTCTGAATCTGTAAGCACTTTAAACAAAAGAAGGTAATATACGTAGCCTATGTCACATCAGCCATCTCATGTTAACCAGCAAACAAGCCATACCACCTACCTTTACTACACTAAAAATGACTACATTCATACACTCATAATAAGTCCCCTTTAAATGCTCAAATATAGGTACGGGTCACAAACTCTTTGAGGTTCTTCCCTCCGGCAGGAGGATGCGGTCCATCAGGACCAAAACCTCACGCCACAAAACCAGCTTCTTCCCGGCTGCAGTTGGCCTTATTAACAAGGCCCGGGACCCCCACCTGACCTGGACTCTTATCCCACCCCCACACCCCAAGTCTGTGTTACATTAACACATATTACATTGCACATTGCTCATTCACATTGCACTCCTGTTTTGCATTTTGCACTCTACTTTCCACTTTACTTTTTTATATTCATTGTTTATATATTTGTATCGTATATATTGTGCTTTTTGGTTTTTATGTGTAGTACTTTTCCTATGTGTAGTACTTATTTGTGTTTGTATGTTTTTATGTTTACTGTATGCACCTTTACACCAGAAAAAATTCCAAGTAGGTGTAAACCTACTTGGCAATAAATCCCATTCTGATTCTGATTCTGATTCTGATAATGAGACGATGTTTTCAAACAGCACTGATTTGGTTCACACCATTTCTCTCGTGGGTGCTCTGGGCAGCGTTTTCTTTTTCATTGACCTCCTGGAGTCTGTGGCCTACTCTTCAGGCAAGGGATAGCTTTTTCTTTTTCATTGACCTCCTGGAGTCTGTGGCCTACTCTTCAGACAAGGGATAGCTTTTTCTTCTACGAGATTAAAAGTAAGTACGATTAGGCTACATGTCTTTAGAATTTAATAATGCAAAGTCTGCATAACACCAGATTGCTGGCACAATTTACTTTCTCTGTCTCTTAGCATTGTCAAAGTCTGACTGGATGTCCGACATAAAGCAGGACTGCTTCCATGTTTTCAAAGCATTAAAAAAAAAAAGAAGAAATTCTTAATGTAAATATAAGTGTCTGCTTGGTTTCCATCCAGCTGTTAAATGTGAATTTTGACCGTTCAAAAAGGAAATCTTAAGTAGAAACCCTTTAAGTTTGCATGACATGCGTGGGGGTGCATGGGCACAAAGTCTAATTTTTACCTGTTTTATACATGACCCTTAAATGAGGCATTGTCCTTCCTTAGTCTGGCTGTGGGGATTGGAGCCTTCCTCACACTTTTCAGGAGCCTGTTCTGGTCCTGATATGGAGGCCACCATTGCAAACCCATCTGCATACCAGGACTTGGTAATGGTAATTGGGGCGACAGTGGTACAGTGGTAGAGAAGTCGTTTAGTAATCAGAAGGTTGCTAGTTTGATTCCCTGTCAAAGCGTCCTTGAGCAAGACACTGAACCCCTAATTGCTCCTGATGTGCAGTGTGCCATCAGTGTAAATGTAAAATGTGTATACATTGTAGTCACACATATGTAAGTCGCTTTGGATAAAAGCGTCTGCTAAATGTAAATGGGACCAGTGTTTCCCTCTTTGATGGAATCCTCGTGTGAGACAGGAGAGCTTTAATTCAAAATGGCATAATATTATAGACTTTATTTTACTGAAAGCGGCTACAGGTTAAGCTATACCTTGTTTGTGGTATGTATGTTTTGACTACATGACAACAAAAGATAAACAGCACACGGCTGTTTTTTCCAGTCTGTTCAGGTTAACTGCATACAGACAGTTTACCCTTCGGGCAAGAGGACATCTAGGCAGGAGGAACAGCTTGTGTGGTGACCTCTATCACGACAGCTTGCCCATTGATTGATTGATTGATTTATTTATTTATTTATTTAAGCCTCGGAAAACACATTGAGGAATAAGACCCTCATTTACAATGGTGCCGAGGGTACAATGAATAGTTAATACATTGGAAAATAAAATAAAGAAATACAATTACAAAATAAATAAATAAATAAATATGCATATAAAATAGTACAGGAGTACAAGGGAATGATGATAAATCACTAGAATACCATGGCTTTGAATACTTTTCAACATTTCATTCAATACACTTTGAATATCTATGCTACAGAGTTTTCACGGTCTCCTTGCGCTACCACTAAGTCTGACTTGGTTCCAAATGTTGTGGCGTTGTGGCCAGAGCTGTCAGATCTGTGGTCTCCACACACAACCAGTGGTTCATCATACACTGCAGCCATCAGCACAGCTTGACAGTGCTGCCCTGCAGTAAGATTCCTAGTAGAGATTCACAGTACACAACAGTATGAAAACAAAACCAATACTGGGGAGATGATATGGAAACAGTGGTACAGGAGGTAGAGAAGTCGTTTAGTTTAGTAATCAGAAGGTTGCTGGTTCGATTCCCTGTCGAAGCGTCCTTGAGCAAGACACTGAACCCCTAATTGCTCCTGATGTGCAGTGTGCCATCAGTGTAAATGTAAAATGTGTATACATTGTAAGTCGCACATATGTAAGTCGCTTTGGATAAAAGCGTCTGCTAAATGACTAAATGTAAATGTAAATGTAAAAATTGTTTGCGCTCTGTGATCCAACAGAACCCTATTTTGGTGTGATGGGCTAACCACAGAGTTGGAGGTTGACATAGATTGGCTGCCTCTGTATTCCAGCCTCTTATATTGCCTCTGTATGCTGCCTCGGTCTTTCCAGCC
The DNA here is from genome assembly GCF_900700415.2 of Clupea harengus. Classification (NCBI taxonomy): domain Eukaryota; kingdom Metazoa; phylum Chordata; class Actinopteri; order Clupeiformes; family Clupeidae; genus Clupea; species Clupea harengus. Next base: position 31,464,313 of record NC_045156.1, read on the forward strand.
AAACAGGCCATCCACCACAACATCAGCATCAATATTGACTCCTTGTCTCTTGTTCCATCCAAAACAGCAAGAAACCTCGGGGTCATTATTGATGACCAACTGACTTTCACGGACCACATTGCCTCTGTCTCTAGGTCCTGCCGCTTTGCGCTATTCAACATCCGCAAAATCAGGCCGTACCTAACCCAGTATGCCACCCAGCTGCTGGTGCAAACCTTGGTGAATTCACGCCTTGATTACTGCAACGCCCTCCTAACGGGCCTGCCGGCTTGCGTGGTGAAACCACTACAAATGATCCAGAACGCGGCGGCGCGTCTGGTGTTCAACCAACCGAAGAGGGCACACGTCACCCCGCTACTCATTGACCTCCACTGGCTGCCTGTAGCTGCTCGCATTAAGTTCAAGTCACTTATGCTTGCCTACAGAGTGCTTGATGGTTCTGCTCCCACCTACCTAAATGCTCTTGTAAGGGCAAATGTTACACCCAGGATGCTGCGCTCTTCTAGTGAGCGTCGTTTGGCACTGCCGTCTGTGCAAGCACGGCAGTCCAGACTATTCTCATTTGTAGTTCCACGTTGGTGGAATGAGCTGCCCAGCACTACCAGAGCAGGGGCGTCCCTCTCTACCTTTAAGAAGCTTTTGAAGACCCAACTCTTCAGAGAGCACTTCCCGTCCTAACTGGCACTTCGACTAGTGCGTAACTTGCAATTACAGCAGTTACACTTCTGCACTCTTTCTTTCTTTTTCATTTTGTTATATTTCTAATGTAAAGTAGTATTTATTTATTGTTACACCAGGTTCTATTGCTCGTAGCTTGAATATTCTCTCCCTTGTACGTCGCTTTGGACAAAAGCGTCTGCTAAATGACTAAATGTAATGTAAATGTAAACGCTCTGGAAACCAGCTCTGACCAATCCTAGGCAGAGGATCCTGTCACCGTCTGTGGCACCACCACTGTGGCACCAGCAAGCCAGACTCACCTGGTGACACGTCTGCGCTGAACCCTGCTCTGGCCACGCCCCCTCCAACTCAAACACCTCTGTTACAACCTTCACAATCATAGACATATATAGATATGAATATACTCTATGTTTATGTTCACAATCATAGACATATATAGATATGAATATACTGTATGTTTATGTCCACAATCATAGACATATATAGATATGAATATACTGTATGTTTATGTCCACAATCATAGACATATATAGATATGAATATACTGTTTATGTTCACAACCATAGACATATATAGATATGAATATACTGTATGTTTATGTTCACAACCATAGACATATATAGATATGAATATACTGTATGTTTATGTTCACAACCATAGACATATATAGATATGAATATACTGTATGTTTATGTTCACAATCATAGACATATATAGATATGAATACACTGTTTATGTTCACAATCATAGACATATATAGATATGAATATACTGTATGTTTATTGATGGAGATAATTTCCAAACACTGTTAATGACATGAATATAATAATCAAGTGCCTTGTATTATTAATTACCTTATATGAATCATGTACTTATGTAAGCAGGAACATGGCTTTTCTGTGTTTCTGCGTGTGTGTAACTTAGAATATTAGGTGCCACTTGGTCTGCATACGTACAAGAGCATGTTTAGACCAGAGGTGATAAGAAGGGTCGAACTGTGCTTCTTCCGACCTTGCAAAACTTCCATCCTTGCCTAGGACGTCAGAAATCCACCACGTGGTTATCCGTGCTGAACGCTAAACTTCTGTCTATATAAACCTTGTGCGATGTGTTTATCATTGCTTCACTTTCAGCCTTGTGCTGGGAGTGAGCCCGATTGCAATTGTTGTTTGTCTAATAAATATACTTATATGCAGCTCCGGAGTCCTGAGGTAACTAGGGTGAATTTTCACCTATCATATTTGGGGGCTCGTGAGCGGGATTCCAACAACCTCATCGACTCTCCACGCTGGGCTAATCATCAGGATCTAAACCGTACGGAGGAGTCACAGATATTTCCCTAACAAATTGTCTAGTCCCCTGGGCGCAGTCAACTTCCTTAAGCCTGTAAAGGAGAGCTAGTGTCTCTCCCGAAGCCCCGAAGCGCGTTCGGTGGAAGAACACGAGAAGGCCTCTGAAGGAAGGGTATAGAAGGAAGGGTGGCCTCTGGGCGCGGAAACATAGCTAGGGAAAATATTTCTATGAGACTCCGTTTTTCTAAAGACCTCCAACTTGAATTGGAAGGAGGCCAGGGCCTGCCAGCGAGGAGAGCCGAGAGTGAAGGAATTGAATTAGACTATAGGGGTTGGACTCCGAGCTGTTTGTGAGTATATTGTTTGTGTGTTGTGCGTGCACGCTAGTATAGTTTTTCTTGGGGTTGAGACTAACTTTATGCTTTTACCAAAGCATTTTATTAATTTTAACTTGCACTATTTTTACTATTTCTCCGTAAAACTGTTTTAAGGGTACCATGGGACTGTCGGAAACCATATTGTGGCTTCAATATATCACATGTTATTCTCAGAGATATTTCCCTAACGGATTTTCTAGTCCCCTGGGTGCAGTCACCTTCCTTAAGCCTGTAAAGGAGAGCTAGTGTCTCTCCCGAAGCCCCGAAGCGCGTTCGGTGGAAGAAGACGAGAAGGCCTCTGAAGGAAGGGTATAGAAGGAAGGGTGGCCTCTGGGCGGGGAAACATAGCTAGGGAAAATATTTAACAGGGTAAGGCGGAATCTATGAAGCAGCACTATGGTTCCGACTGAGCTAAAGACCATGCAGAAGGGTTTTTATTCCTTTTATTCCTTTTATTCCTTTTATCATGATTTTAGTAATCCAAGAAGCCTATCGGAACATCAGGTTCTGATACAATGTTGATCTTTTTTTTTACTCTATGTATTGCTTTTGCTGCTTGCTTTTATGGATTTTATGTAAAGCACTTTGAAGAATTAGATCTCACAATACTAAAAGATATGCTGCAATATTGAGCCATGGTGAAAACATGCCTCAATAAGTGGGGACAGAACCTGTGAGGCTGAAACCAAGGTTGGGCCAGGAGATTGGGTCCTAATCAACAGCCTCAAAAGAAAACACTGCCACTTGCCCAAGTGGGACGGACCATACAAAGTGCTACTGTCAACATCTACCACAGTCAAAATAGCAGAGAGAGCCACCTGGATACATCTAACACATTGTAAACGAGTAAGCCTTCCTTAGAAAGAGACAGAGGATAGGAGCTGTCTTCCTCTACAGTTTTCCAAGGCCGGGCCACTGTGACAGGAAGTCCAACCTACACAGGGGGGGTGTTTTTAGAGACCCCTCGTCTCAAACGTTGGTGAAGAAAACAACACTGTCCAGTGGGGAAGAAGAGCCTATTGGATACTGGGAGGGAGGAGCGATCCCACGCTGTGAAGTCATGGGGAGTTACAAGGGAAAAATTAAACAATGTGTGGAACTTTTGATAATAACTGCACATAACTGCTCTACATTTTGGTACTGTTAACATATTGATCACAACACGCACCGGTCTTGGTCAAATATCCGCGATGGGGCCTGGCTAAATATCATCCATGGTGGGGGAACCAGACTGCCCAAACACGCTTTCCACAAAGAGACTGTTTACATTTTCCTGTCCAGTAATATTCAACAGCCGATGTGATCTGCAGGATGCCTGATGGGGAACAGGGCCTTCAAGGACACAGCAAAGAAACCTTGTTTGAATGTTATCTGAAGCCTAGGCGAGCCAATGACACACACGCAGTTGACACCCACTATGTTGGCCTACAAATGCAAAGTATACAAATGTGTGATGAAGCTCAGAGTGATGATTTTGAGTTTATCCATTGAAATTGATAATTGGCGAATTAAGAAAGATGATTTGTGATTTTGATTGTGATTTTGAATTATCCATTGAAACGGATAAAAGGAGGGACTGATGGAGATAATTTCCAAACACTGTTAATAACTTAAGAATATAATAATCAAGTGCCTTGTATTATTAATTACCTTATATGAATCATGTACTTATGTAAGCAGGAACATGGCTTTTCTGTGTTTCTGCATGTGTGTAACTTAGAATATTAGGTGCCACTTAGTCTGCATACGTACAAGAGCATGTTTAGACCAGAGGTGATAAGAAGGGTCGAACTGTGCTTCTTCCGGCAAAACTTCCATCCTTGCCTCGGACGTCAGAAATCCACCACGTGGTTATCTGTGCTGAACGCTAAACTTCTGTCTATATGAACCTTGTGCGATGTGTTTATCATTGCTTCACTTTCAGCCTTGTGCTGGGAGTGAGCCCGATTGCAATTGTTGTTTGTCTAATAAATATACTTATATGCGGCTCCGGAGTCCTGAGGTAACTAGGGTGAATTTTCACCTATCATTTATGTTCACAATCATAGACATATATACAGTAGATATGTATATACGTCTATGTTCACAATCCCCTGATTGCACTTCATTCATTCACCTGATCCCACACACCAGCATTCCCGGTGTCGTCCGACATTCCATGACACCTGGAGAGTTTCTGGAGGACTTTGTAAATGAAATTGGTCAACTACAGGATGGCTTTGATTTAGAGGGTTTTCTCCATGGTGTGTTTGGGACTGTGAGAATAACTTGTCTGACACAGAAACAGAATCAGAGGGTTGTGGTTTTTTCGAAGAGTTGTCCCGATAGGTACTGAGTACTGAACTATGGGAAGACTGTGTATTGAGGGTCACTTTATGTTTTATTGCAGTACTGCCACATGGATATAGTCTGTTTGCTATCAAACATAGTTCTTAGTGCTATGGTGAAATGGTACATCTTATATATCATCTTGATATGGTACATCTTCTTTGTATAGTTTTTGTTGTGTATGCATATTGCCACTATAAAGGGGATGCGCTCCCCTCTTTCGCTCTCTTGTACATGGACTCTGCCTGCACTCCACTCTGCGCTCCTGATGAGCCAGGGCTACCTGTTCGTACTAGTAATAAATATCAGTTACGTTATCAGCCTCTCCAACGCTTCTTTCTTATTTAATGCGTGCCCCCACCCGGACACAACAGTTTTCATGCTTTCGTGTACTGTTTTTCCTATGTCACAATAAGCTATCTAACTATTTGAAGGGGCTATGCTCATGTTATTTGTCATATAATCTACCCTCTCTCATCAGGTTACACTGGACTCTAAAGTTGTGAATGATAAAAAAAAATGTTTTTTCAAAGCTTTTAATTATTTTATGAAATCATGCTCTCTGTTTAATCCACTCAGTGGTGTGGATGAGACACTGGAGCCTCAAGATAATGTCAATACTATTTCTGAGGAAGGGGGGTCTTATCTCCAACAGAGGTTTCTTCCTTCTCATTCACATCATTTAACCATTATGAAGTTCTCCATGCAAGTGCATGAAAAGCTCTTTGGATGCAGACCAGTTAGACCCCTATCTCTTAAGCCTGATCTATGGTCGTCCGTTTCAGCAGACACGCAGACACGCAGAGCCCTCTGCGTCGTTGCAAACCTTCTCCAAGCACCTCTCCGTGGCCTGATGTGCACCTCCCAAATTTTGTAACTATCCGTCGAAATGACGGAGACCGCAGCCCTGTGTTTACCTTGTTGGTAGTAGCGTGCTAACATTAGATAGCTGGCTCAGACACTTCGCAAATCCCCTCAGACGTATTTTTCAGTTACAATAACTGGGTTTTTACATTGCAGTGTCTATTCCTCAGTAACTTAAAAAAAAAAATCTAAGCAATTAAAAAGTAAAACAAACAACTTTTATATACAAATACGACCATCTACGGAGTTTGGACCGCCATCTTATTTTTGGTTGGCTGGTCTTCTGGTTTGGCTGGTCTTCCCCCCTACATTTTATTGTTGTCATTGTTATTGTATATCCCTCTTAGTAGACCATATTTTTCCAGACATATTTATTTGTATTTAATCGACTTTCGTCATCTTATTGTTATTGTGTGAACTCAGGACATTGCTGTAAGAGTTTAATGCTCAGTCAATTTTCCCTGAATAAACAATGGTTGATTAGTCTGCTTTTATTCTCCTGTAATTCAAGATTTTAAGAAAAAGCCAGTTGCAATGCACATTTAAGAACACTTAAACAAGACATTATATGTAAGTAGCCTAACCACTGATGTACAAAGTTAGGCTACTTTTTTTTGACCCAATCAATTCATATGGTTGTATGTGTGACCAACTTTATTATCTTTGAATAGTGGTTTGTTCTTTCTGGTTTGCTCTGGCCTGTGTAAGCATTACATGCACTGTGCTTACATTCATTCAGAATTGTACAATACCAATTTTCACTGATGCATGCAAACTGGGATCAATTTCTTCTTTCATCTTCAATCTGGTGTGGGGTGTGCTGGATAGTACGAACTCGCAACAGCTATACTATGTTTCCAACAGGTCAGTAGCCTATTAGAGAAAAGTGTAACAAGGTTGATCATTTATTGGGTGGTGTTAAGGTTCAACGGGTCATGTGCAAAATCAAAGTTGATCTCGATCATCAACCGATCGGTCAGACGACGTTAAAACAACTGAAATAAGACGTTTCAAATGGAACGCAATGAATTGGAGATATGACGATCGACGCAGAGCTCAACATGCCCCAGACAGCGAAGCAACGCCGACGTCTTTAAGACCAAAACAAGACGTTCCAAATGGAACGCGATGTGTTTAAGATGTTACACCTTTCTCAGACGTCTATGAGACGTGTGCTTAATAATTCGTTCACCTTGCAATTAATTGTTGTATACTGGAGAAATACGGGCTCAGTGTAATGTATTTTTTTTTTTAATTATTACGATTTGCGGCTGGCGGAGGAATAGTGCACTTTATAGTGAATACTATTTACAGCACTGCAAAGGGTTTGACTATATAGAAGATTATATAGTGGATGAGTGGACATTTAGAACAAAGTTCTAGCATTTCCACACTTCCTAATTCAAAAGAAAAAAATCGCTATGAAAAAATGAACGGGTTTTCGCCAAATCAGCGAGAATAGGGTGAGCGAAACAGGGTACACCATACTATAGTGATTGGCCAGTGACTAACCGTTAGTCTGTCATTTGCTCACCTTTCCCTATGGTCAGTTCTCCCAAGGTTTAGCACTCTAATTGCGTGAATACGAGGGAAAATGTCAGTTTCTGTAAATTGTTATTGGAATTGTAGTCATCCCATAAAATCCGTACTCATACGTGCAATTGCACTTTTCATGCTCAAGGAGTGACTTTGGGTTCGTATTTCTCTAAATGACTGATATTTGCAGGTAGCCATGTACTGGTCTTGTTTTCAAAGTGAGTAACTTATTTAGGGCCTCTGACAGAAAATTGCATACATTTTTCTATTGGTAATGCACGTTGAGGTACGTTTACCTATTTCTTATGCAAACACGCGAAACACCAAGAGAAGTTTTGCGTCACGCGCAACTGCAGAAGTTTGAACTGGACCAAGGGAGGAAAAATATTCATATCACAACTGACGCAAGGGCGCTAAATACGAACTGGGATGAAATGTCATCACAAGTGCATTACATCTAATGGTAGTATCGGAAATGCAACGTTAAGGTGAATCGCAAGGTTCGATCTAACTGTTTAATTACATAGATCCTGTTTGAAGGCTTATTTGCAATTAAGCTAAGTTAGGGAACATAGATAGAAAATCTCTGGCTAACGTTAGCGCTGTTTAAAGCTAACAATAAACTAGTGCTAAGCTAGTTAGCTATAAATGCTAACACTGCAGCTACAAAGTTAGCATCCCAGCCAGTGAGATAACGTTACCAAAATACCGCGTACGTTTTGCAGACGCTACTTCTGAAGAGTGGATCTTCGCTTTAGCGTGTCATGTATGATGGTCTGACCAGTATAACTTAGCTGGCTAGCTAGCTATCGGTAGCGTGAATACCGTGAAGGCCGCGTGTATCCGCGACCTCTCCCTCTAACCAGTCTGGGCTTTCTTCCTCTAAGTGCAGGATGGCGCCTCGGTTACAGCTAGAGAAAGCTGCTTGGCGCTGGGTTGAGACGGTGAAACCAGAAGATATTAAAAACGAACATATCGAATTAGCTTATCGAATCGCTCTGTCTGCGTGCCAAAGAGGAACATGCAGGTAAATATGTTGGCAAATGCCTGCACGTACCACGGACATATTTGATATTTTGCATAGTGAAAGTTAACTTATCGTTAACTGCTAGGCTAACGTAATTTCTTCTTCAGAGTTACGTTTTAAGTTAGACCATGCGGTTAATCTTTGTTTTGTGAATTTCATGACCCGTTTTGGTATGAATTAATAATGTAATTCAATGGAATGGGATGTTTTGGTAACGGGGTTGTGAAATGCAAGGTGAGTAGACTGTCTTCTCATTTTGTGTAGGAGGAATTGTAAGGGGAACCCAAATTGCTTAATTGGAATTGGAGAACATCTCTGGTTGGGGGATATCGACGAGAACACTTTCCATAACATTGATGATCCCAGCTCAGAACGAAGAGACAAGGTATTGACTGTGTTTACAATCTTTTGAAACCCTTCGAGCTATTTTTTGTGATTATGGCCGCTTATGATGTATCTCAAAACCCATTATCATGTGTTTCAACAGTTATGACAACTGTTCATGTATGTTATTGTAAATATATGAAATATATTATCGTTTGTTGAGAGTTGAAGTGTAGTTAAAAAAAAGTGTTGATTTGGACATTATGTTTTATAGTAATATGTAGTTGTGTCCCTTTTCAGAATACATTTGTCGGTTTAACAAACCTGGGGGCCACCTGCTACGTCAACACCTTCCTCCAGGTTTGGTTCCACAACCTGGAGCTCCGTCAAACGTTGTATCTCTGCCAGAACGCCTGGGTTGAGAGCGCAGACTCAGGTTAGCCATATTTACTGTCTATTATGCTTAATTTATGCTACTCCGAGCCCTCTCCGAGCAAACCTCGTACGGGAATCTTGTACGGGAAGTTAGAAAAATTAGTAGGTGCACGACAGCCTCTCCGAGGTGCTCGGAGCGGTTAAAGTCGGAGAGGCGTTCCCTATGTCCGACTCCGTGAAATCGGAGTAGCATAAATTTCGCTTTACTCTACCAATATAGAATACATCCATAGAGATGGAACGGTTGATGTCACAAGCCATGTCTGGGCCGTATTGGCAGGAGAAAGTTCAGTTAAAACACCAGTCTGTCACCTGGATTTGAAACACTAACTAGATGGCAAGATTTGTATCGTCAAAATGATAGACGATACAGAATGTGAAAATAAACGTCTGATATACAACGGCATGTCATTCTACCACCTTCCTAGAGATCCTCAAAGAAGGAATCTGTGTATTCAGCTGTGGCTCATTTAGCCTCTACAAATGATTGTCCTGTTGTAAGAATTACATTGGGTGGTTGATGAAATAGTTTTATAGCCTAGGATATATCTGGATACTGGAGGACAGGAACTTGATTTGCCGTCAGGGTTAGCTTGAAAAGCATGCCAGGAAGGTTGTATAAACCGCATATTTATTTTTGTAGTTTTTTAGAATATAAGTTAATGTCATAAATTTGTAAATGGGCGTAATATTTAAAGAATAGCCTATGTATTGGGCTCTTTTGGAAGGTAACCGATCAGACAGTCTTTCCTGGGTTCAAACTCTATTTGAGGTTCAAACTCTATATTTTTTGTGTGTGACATAACCACTACATCTCTATGCATGTGTGTATAAAGCATGTGTATATAAAGTCTGTTTTAATGGTTAGAATTGCCAATCGGGGCTATTCAATGAGTTTCACAGAATATCTACAATACCCACCCACTGCAGAAAAAGAGCCGCAGACAATATGTGAACATCTTCAGTACCTGTTTGCATTGCTGCAGAACAGCAGCAGAAGATCCATCGACCCGTCTGGCCTTGTGAAAGCTTTAGGACTTAACACGGGACAACAGCAGGTACTGCAGCAGCATCATATTCTTGTCAACTCTGTCCTCTTCTCTTCTCTTCTCTTCTCCTCTGAGTTGTTCTTCTGTGTTTTAATATACCGCATTCATTGTTTCTGTATCCTCCGGAATCAGGAGCCAAATTCAGCCGTTTGTTATATACTCTGATATTTAAAAAAAATAGAATCAATTTTAAACTGTGCTTCCGAAGTCAGTCAAATGCATTATTTATGTTCAGCTAAAGGAAAATGCAAATAGTTGCATGTAGTATGTTTTTTGTTTTTTTTCAATTAAATATTTGCCAGTCTAAATGTCCTGTAATAATGGTCATAGAAACATAAGTGTATTCTTAAACTGGACATTTCTGACTAACCAAAACAAATTAATCAAAAATAGAACTAAATCTTATTGTATATTTTATTGATTAATGCGAGTCATAAAATACAGCTGCTGTCTACTTCCGCTAGACAGCCTGGAGAGAAAATGGGATTTGATCCAATCACAGTTCATTCTCTGTGAAGCTACAGCCTGAGGTCCAATCACAGTTCATTCAGCCTGGAGAGAAAATGGGATTTGATCCAATCACAGTTCATTCTCTGTGAAGCTACAGCCTGAGGTCCAATCACAGTTCATTCTCTGCGAAGCGACAGTCAGAGCTCCACCCTCCAAAGCCTTTCCCATGTGGAGTGAAGTGAGGGCTGGGGATTGTTTTTGTTTATTTTCCAATGCCGGTGTTCAAATGAAACTTTTCAAATGGTGCCAGTGCCTGAACTGATACTTAAGAAAAGAAAAGCACAAAAGGGAGGCAGACGACATTTAAGAACGGCTTTTTTATTTTGAACTTTTAAATTGAATAATACATTAACTGACTTAACACATTACATATATATATACAAATGTAAATTCATTCTAAAAAAGTAACACATTTACATAACAATCCGCAGGATAAATAAAACCTCACCCAACTGCAATAATTTAACACAAAATAACAGTTACAGTAGTAACAGCCAAATACATTTGTGTGGTAACAAACTTCAGCGTCAAAAATTATTTTACAGAAATATTATCTTATTCGCTTTCTCTGGCAAATGATGGCACCTCTCGTGACTAATTGCATGTCCTGCACAGGAGAGCACTCTATCAGATGGACTGAGGCCGATGAGGCCTGTACAACACAGGTGTGTGTTTGAAAGTGCAGACAATAGTCAAGTCAAAGTCAAAGTGTTTATTATCGCATACACCAAATTTCTTCAGCGCAGCGAAATTCTTATGACTTGGCAGCCAACATCTACGCAGTAGACGGCATACAACAGGTAACACAAATAACATATACCAAAATAACATATACCAGAAATAACATATAACATATAACAAGTAACAACAGTTTAAAATACAAGAAGGGCAGTTTCCAGGGTGGGGAATATTAAATTAAATAAGATAAAAAAATATGGGGAGGCTGTCCCTCTTCTACCACCACCACCAGGCTACAGGGTCTTGTCCTGATGGGATTGAAGGGAGGCAGGCATCTGTACTTCTCACTCTTTCTTGACACCTTTAGAGATGGAGAGGGTTGTTGCCTGAAGAAGCTCTCAGTCCACATCCTCAAACAGTTCCTCTAGGGCGGACTTCTTGGCGTGCTTCTTGTGACACGGAGGCCGTAAATGACCACAAAAAGTAGTGTTTTAGATAAACGTGCTTTAAAATGCATTCATTTGAGATGTTCCATGATTATGAACTTGCATGTTTCTACTTTCATCCTCAGTGGCCTTAAGGCTCTATTGGAAGCTGTAGACAAAATCTTGCACATTCTCACACTTCATCATAGAAGTTGTAACATGGCACACATGGGAAACAAGGATGAGCATAAAAAAAGCTGTTTTGTTGCACTGCCAACTGCTGGTTTCTCCAGCCTATCCCAGGTATCCACACAACAGCACATCCAAGTCTCCCTTTTAAAGTGAGGGTCGCTCAAAGTGGCCTCCTGGAGGAAGTTCTGAATGTCTTCCTCCTGTAATGACATGACAGCCATTTAGTGTCCAACAGTGAACATTATGTTGTTCGCCCTCTTTCTTTGTAAGCATAGGCTCTGAATGGAAGTGGGAAATCACTGGTATAATTTTTCCAGATCTTCCCTGACCGTCTCTTTCATAGCACTGGTAAATGCAGTGTCCTCTTCAGCCACCTTGAAATGCCCCTCCAGCTTAGTCAGGATGGGGAGAATTTGCCTGCATGTAAGGGTAGTAGTTCCACGTAGTTCCACGTTGGTGGAACGAACTGCCTAGTACTACCAGAGCAGGGGCGTCCCTCTCTACTTTCAAGAAGCTTTTGAAGACCCAACTCTTCAGAGAGCACCTCCCTTCCTAACTGGCACCTTGACTAGCGCTTAACTTGCACTTCAGCAGTTAACTTGCACTTCTTTTTTTTTTTCTAGGTCGTTTTTCTAATTCTTATGTAAAGTAGCATTTATTGTTACACCATGTTTTTTTTATTGCTCTTAACTTGACCTTGTACGTCGCTTTGGACAAAAGCGTCTGCTAAATGACTAAATGTAATGTAAATGTAAATGTAAGGGACTACTCACTGCATACACAGAGGCTTGAGGTGTACAACAGCTTCATGATGTTAACAAACTGTTCTGCTTTCTGGAAGTTGTCATCTGTGATTTCATTCCAGTCTGGAGGGGGAAAAAAAGAAGATAGAAGAATAAAATATCAACTATTCTATTGTTATTTAACAACTGATCTTGTCATCACCCGTCTTTTTTCTATTGGCTTGCTTGCTGAGTCAATGGTCAAGTGATACTGCTCCAAAAACCTCCCCACCATCAGAGGGAAAGGGAGTTGTGTTCTGACATCCAGAATCATGTTTTTCTGGCAGATCGGAAACACGAATAAACATTTTGAATATGGTGGACCTCTTCAGCTACACCATGACGACAGCTCAAAGTCTGGCACACTGCTTTGTAACGGGCACTGATGCTGTAAACCTTCTGTGCTGTCGGGATTTATGGTATGGACGAAACACCCAAGGTTTTTTTTTTCTTGGACGCAGTCCGTCGAGGTTGCAGTGTCCTTTTGCATTGTCTGAGCCAGCCGTCACAGAAATAACAACGTCCGTTGATAACCCCCTGTGCCAAGTCTGAAACACCTGGCTGTCTGTTTTGTCAGAGATAGACTGTGCAAGTAGCGCACTGTCTGTGATGTCATTTTAGGAGGACGGCCACTATCGCTCAGATTAGTGGTACTATGGCTCAGATTGTGTGATTTTGCGCATAAATAAATTATAATAAAAACGAACCATCAAAAACCATTGTGTGTGCGTGGCTGTGACCCTGATGTCTCTGCTCCTCTGAGACTATATCTATATACACCTGAATTTCCCTAACGGGATTAATACAAGTTTATCTCTATACACCTGAATTTCCCAAACGGGATTAAACAAGTTTATCTCTATACACCTGAATTTCCCAAACGGGATTAATACAAGTTTATCTCTCTCTCTCTCTGAGACTGATCAACCAGTCAATGGTCTTGGCCAATCAAGCTGAAAACTGGCTGATTCCGGTCACCAGCCAAAAAAGCGATGCGTCTTTACTGTGTAGTCTAGTTGTAGGCTATAACTTGCAACATAGGTTATCTAGAAAAGTATGGTTTCAAAATGACCTATAGCAACAGTGAACAAGGCATTTCTGCAGAATGCTTTGAAAAGTGTGCGTTTAAAAGCTATAATGTCTTTTTCTGTGGCTAAACATTTCTCTCTTTAGTTTCATGTCTGGTTGCCAATCAGAAGAATGTGACAGTTTTTGATTGCATTATATTAGAATAATGTAGTGTCAAGCACGACCGTGCTGTGAAGTTGCAATTTACCTATCGCTAAGCCCCGCCCCCCCCTAGTTACTGTTAGAAATCCTGACTTAACTGTTGTGGCAAACTGCCTTGGTCACTTGAGGTATTTCTCTAAGGGCTTGGATAGAGGTGCGGAATCTTCACTGGCCTCATGACTTGATTATAATTCAACGCATTTCAACGCAATAGTGTGAGCCAAGCGTAAAAAGCATCTACAGGCTGTTACTTCAGCAAAGGGAGGCTCTCCTGATTTCATTATTCCACTAGGGTGCCCACAATTTGCACATATCTGTTATTGTTATGATGCACACTGCATTGTCTATTCCCTCGGTTCCCAAACTCCCAGGGGTACGCGAAGTGGTTCAGGGGGTAGCTGGAGATTGAAGGTCTGAAGGGGTACGGGACTGTAAAAAGTTTGGGAACCACTGCACTAGGGTGCGCACAATTTGCACATATCTGTTATTGTTATGATGCACACTGCATTGTCTATTCAATAAATGTTATTACAGATCTAAAATGTTACTTTTCCCATAATGTCCAAATTAAGTTGCTGCTTTGAAAGACCACCAGATTATAATCTGAACTAATGATAATTATTATACCTTTTAATTAGGTATTAAATAATTAGGTTCCTGTAAAGAACGCCAGCCATATTGACAAGCCATGGTCTTTGACAGATGGGCCATAAGCAGTGACATTGGGGAGGAGCAGGAACAGAGGAGTTGGAAAGAGCTTCTCTGATGAGCTGACTTCATGACCCTCTGGCCTAAGAATCAGAACTCTGCCTGCCGATTGTTAGGATTCCCAGGGTTGGTTTTCTCCCTTCCAGATGGGCCCTCTTGACTAGTGGAAGAGAAACCCTCTGCCCTTTTCTCCAGCCAGTGCACGGTGGTTGGCATCAGTTGACCAGGGTTTCCTCTAGCGTCTGCCACCCCCCTTTAAAGATCTGTCCCTGTTCGGTTGTCAGTCATCCTGTTGCTTTGCTGTAGACTGGAGAAAAGGTGGAGATCTGTTTATGGGGTGAGAACCATTTGGCTCTTATTGCGGAAAAAACTAACGACAATCTTACAAGTCCACAAGCAAGAGTCGAGAGGCTGAATGTGCAGATCTAAGGTTTCATTGCAGTCTTTTAAATCCGCAATGAAGCTGGTCCATGGAGCTTCTTGGAGTAAAAACTGCTGAGAGGGCCACATTGATAGTACAGACTGATGGGCCATTCCCTTTTACAGTGGGGAGGAGGAGGGAGGTCAACACACCTGGAAGTCAGAATGCACTGATCACCTACGTGTCACCTCAGAGCTCAAAATATTATAATGCTTATGCTTATAATGTGTTTTTTTCAGCAGCTGAAAATAGGTTTGGGAAGTTGTTTACAGTTGATTCAAACTTAATATATAATAATAATAACATTCTTACTACTCTCAGATCATTGGTTGCTGAGTTAGGGCTGTATTGGCATATTGGCCTCAGACTCTGCAGGGTTAAAAAAAATCCTGAGAGAAATATTGGGATGTGGATATATGCAAAGGCTATGTTGAAGTTTGCCAATACTGTTGGAGGAGCAGTTGAGAAAAGCACAAGTTCTTCCCCCATTTCCTAAACATCACTGTCAAAAGTAATGTTACATAGCAAATAAAGGTAAAAGCAGAATATTGTACACTTATATTCACATACAGCTTGCATTCACACACACGCCATATTTGTAGGGAGACGCCACTGCTACTTCCCTGGTACTTCCGGTATTTCCCTGGGTTCTAGAAGCAATTAAAGATGCAGTCCGCAATTTGGTTTTTGCGAAAGCTCAACAGCCAATAAAATGACACCCCTTCCTTTCATGCACCTGCAAAATATGATCACGTCTTTGGTAGTATTTATGCACATTTTCGGAAATCTCTAGGGAGTTCACAAACTTTCTATCGCCACTACCAATCAAAATGAATTTGAAGATGACAAAAACTCATCACCCAAAAAATGCCAAAAGCCGTAGAAAAACCGCAAACTGTCGCTTTTAATGTGTTGACTTGAAGGTGCGCTGCATTTCTACAGTGTTGTTGTGGTACTGTGAAGTGTATACAGTATATAGTGTGTGTGTTTTCTACAGATGACGAAGCCACTTGAATTTCATGATTCACAGTATTTGGGAATGTAGTCCCATTTCTCATCTCTCTGCCCCTCTTTTTTTTTCACATTTAGGATGCACAAGAGTTCTCCAAGCTCTTCCTCTCCCTCCTGGAAGAATTCCTCCTAAAGCAGAAGAACCCAAACCTCCAAAATGTCATTCAGGAGCAGTTCTGTGGAATGATTTCCTACGTCACTGTGTAAGGCATAAACACTTTTCTTTGGTGTGCCTGCAACAATGAATGGAGGAACTGTTTGTGACGCATGTGACGAACTGTGTATTTAATTGAGAAGGAATGTTGATTGCACAAGGGCGACAGTGGTACAGGAGGTTAATAAGTCGTCTAGTAATCAGAAGGTTGCTAGTTCGATTCCCTGTCGAAGCGTCCTTGAGCAAGACACTGAACCCCTAATTGCTCCTGATGTGCAGTGTGCCATCAGTGTAAATGTAAAATGTGTATACATTGTAAGTCGCACATATGTAAGTCGCTTTGGATAAAAGTGTCTGCTAAATGTAAATGTAAAATGTAAATTGCACAGGTTTCCTTAACCAACAGCCTTGTGCCTCCTTCTACAGTGTTTAACATCTTGAATTTTCACGGCTGGTCAGCCCTTGATGTGTTGCCTGTTCTATTAAAAGGCAATTTTTCACTTTGCCACTTTTTCGTTTCCAAAATGAACTTGTGTGTGGTCTTTCACAAATGTCTGAAGCTTTTTTGGACTTTTTAAAAAGATGTTTTCCCTTTCGGCACACAGGTGTGACCAGTGCGGTCGGTCTTCCTCCCTACCCTCCCGATTCTACGAATTGGAGCTTAACATCCAAGGACACAAAAATCTCATGGAGTGTCTCACAGAGTTCCTAAAGGTACATCTTTTTAACTGCAGAAAGGGATGTAGTTCTGGGAGAATGTTTAGGAGTTGATTTTCTTTGAACTGTCACACTTCATACGGCCTTGCAGGCAGAGGTGTAGTTCAAAGGCCTCCATAGTGTTTCTACATGTTCCTATTATTGTTGTGGGTCCCTCTTTTGCTGCTTTTTGAAACACTTGTCTTCTATGAATGATTCATTTGTCTTTTAACTTGTAAAAACTTCCATACATTTCCATCACCTGCTCATTATTGTTTAGCCGTTTATCTGAACTAAGGATGTATGTACCAGCTAGCTAGATATCTTACTGACTTCTTTCTGACAATCATTCTTTTTAAAACTTCGACTTGTTAGCCAGCTAATCTGTTTTTGTTTTCCGTATCCATAGTATCGGTAGACACTTGTTGACTTCAATTCTAGATATAACTCAGCAGTAGAATGATTGTGTAGCCCCCAACACCACAACAGAGCTGTCAAAATGAAAGCGCTATGTAACAGCGGAGGCAGTGCAAAAGCTGAAGTCATTAAATTGTAGATAAATACAAAAAGTAAAAATGCAAAAATAGAGAAATGAAGCTAACATAACCAGTAACCAGAAAAAACAGTGGAAGCACTGGAGGAACCAGAAGTGGGATGCAAACGATGTCTCGTACCCCAGAGACAAGAAATACTTTGTCCCGTAAAGAAGGTTTAAACACCTTTCTATAACAGTTCTGTGGAAACTTTGAATGGTAACTGTAGCAACCATTAGTAAATAGCTTGGAAAGGTTCTCCATCAGTAGGGGCCACTACAGTCAGTGTGTAGTCAGGCAAGCTAAGGAAAACGCACACGATTCCACACCCCTTTTATTGGACATCCCAATCAGAAGAAATCACATGCACACACCCACCATCTCTTCTCCTGTAATTACACACCCATTTCAATATGCTAATAAATATGAAGAAAAGTAGCCCACCCCGTCTTCAGATGAAACAAATTGTCAAACGTACGCAGCAAATTAACTTCAAAAAGAAATGAAAGAGAACATGAGGTACATTTATTTGTGAACTGGATTAATAACAAAAGCAAACGGGTGGAAAGGGAGAGCGTGGGTATAAATACAGCAACCGCATGATCCCAAATCAGTCAACGTCAAGAGGAGGACCAGTTGAACAGTAGATTCAATTAAGTGCGCACATAAATGAAAAAGTTCCAAAATCGAGTCTTTTCTTCCAAAGACTATTTCTTCTATTGGCAGTGTCCTATAAGACCGAAGCTGCCTGTTGTGTCCTCTTATTTCATGGCATACACTCTTGATACATCTGACTGTGATATGAGGGTCAGATAATGTCAAGTAAAAAAAACTCAAATCCTTCCCCTCTCTGTCTAGTTTGAGTATCTCAGAGCTTGTGTAGGCCCTTGCCTCTGATGTGTGTGTTCTGGTCTTTATCTCAGAGGTTGTGTAGGCCCTTGCCTCAGAGCTTGTGTAGGCCCTTGCCTCTGATGATGATGTGTGTTCTGGTCTTGCCTCTGATGATGATGTGTGTTCTGGTCTTTCCTAGGAGGAAAAGCTGGATGGGGACAACCGCTACCACTGTGAGAGCTGCCAGACTAAACAGAATGCCACACGTCACATCAAATTACAGAGTCTCCCTCGAACCCTTAACCTGCAGCTCATGCGCTTTGTCTTCGACAGGTAAGCTCTGCTTCCAACGCTAGGCCCACTGTGCTGATGCATAGCAATGAAAAGGACATTCTCAAAGTTGAATTTTAGGGCTTTTTCTAGCCTTGATTGAGAGTAAGGGTCATGAAGGAAAATGATTGGGACAAAAATGTAGTAGAATGCCGGACTCGTAGTGGGTTGTTAGGGTGTTGTAAAGACATCGATGCTACTGCTATGCTATGACTCGCCTTTAAATGCTTCATTATTTTATTAGTTACAACTTAAATCATACTGTTTAGGTAGTTAACCAGTAGTTAGCTAGCTGCCTTGTTACATAGCTAAGTTGGCAGCCTAGAAACCACTGTATGGCCTATTTGTATACCTTTTTAGTCTTATATACTTGGCTGTTTTTGTATAAATAAGCTATCAATCAATAATTCAGTCAATCTACAATATATTGATATTATATATATATATATATATATATATCTACTGTCATTGTGACTGACTTGATGTTTAATATGTCAGACATTAAAGCAGTATTATGGAGTTATGGTCTAAAACTAAGCAAGCTATCTACCTAGGAAACATGCAAAAACCTTGCAAACACCACCAACAGCTGAGTTGGCACTGATAAAAGCTTGCCAACATGCTAACGGGTGTTGTTTGGCAACACAATTGGTGATGATGTGCTGTGAAGACTTTTTTTTCCACATAGGGTGTTCTGTGCTAGACCACAGAACTACATAGTGCATAGCCTGAATGGCTAGTGGGTACGGCAGGTGTGTTTATCTGTCCTTCATAGGACCATATACCATGAAACTAAATTTGAAGGTGATACCAAAAGTAGCTGCCTGTAAAAAAAAGTACCTCAAATTGTTGCACTGGGTGGCTTTAACAGATTGTATTGGTAAAGTACAGTATACACACTGGCTAACTGATGCTCTGGTTGTCCCTCTGTTTGATTCCTCCACAGGAAAACGGGCCACAAAAAGAAGCTAAACACCTTCATTAATTTCCCAGAGATCCTGGATATGGGGCCTTTCATGGAAAGAAAAGGTATGTTCCCCTTAAATGTCCAAATTTTCTCCCTCAGAATTGTGCTACTTTGCTTGAATTTGAATGTTTGTGTTGATGTCAGAGCTTCACTATAGCATATTAAGGGTCCCAGCAGAATACCTGCATCTTTCTGTCCTTATTCTTCTAATTCACTAATTCACTTTAAAAAATAAAATAAAATTGTAGAACAGGTGATCAGGCGCCAAACCTAATATAAATCTCTAATCCTTGTTCTTTTTTTAATCCATATAAGTGTTACTGTAATTTCCTGACTATTAACTGTGGTTTATACATCAATTTTTTAAACTTTCCGCAGCCCTGCGGTTAACACTAGGGTGCATCCGTGTCTATACATGGAAATGCTTTTTTTTTTTTTTTTCCCCACCAGGAAATTAGTAACATGCACTCTCAGTATCTCTGCCAGGTAGAATGGGTTTCACTCCCTTTTTCTCATATGAATCCCATTAATGTATCAGGTCAAAATGCACTCAGTCTTCCATAACAATAACTGCTCGACCCTCCATGAGAGGTCTAATAAAACATGCTAGGTTATCTCCGGCTGACCTAGTTATGAATTATCCTTGCTATCTTCACAGTTGGCAGCTGCCAGCGTGTGTTAATATGAACTCGTGTTCATTTGGTGTGCTTTCACCAGGGCACATTTGCTTACATGTGGTCAGTGGCCAGTATTTACCATTGGGATTTACCTTGAATTTGGTATACATGTTTATGTTCATACAGACTTTTTTTGAAATGTCGTCTAAAGGTTGCTCTTATCACGAACACCATAACTGCTCAATCTACAAATTGAATGCTGTTGTCTTGCACAATTCTGTTTGGATCCTGATTATCACTTCTTGTGGCTTTTATTAGAGTTTGTGTTTGTATATTGAAGCTTGAACTTCAGGCTGTAGCAAATTTCAGTCTGTTTTGATCCTAGAGGAGAAGTGTGTTTTTGAGCTGAGTGCTGTACTTATCCATCGAGGCATCAGTGCGTATTCAGGACACTACATCGCTCACGTGCGAGACGCGCTCTCCAACGACTGGTACAAGTTCAACGACGAGGAGATTGAGAAAATGGAGGGAAAGAAACTCCAGCTGGGACTTGAGGAGGATATTGGTAAATGCATTTACCTCTTTGTTTTAGTTTATTTTCTGTGTTGTTTTTTAGAATGCATTGTTTTAATTGCTCTGTCCAAAATGACTCTGTTTTGAATACATATTATTCGATCTCATTATAATCTTATTCATTATTTTAAATTAATTTATTATCTTTTTTTTGGTATATTATCTTATTTTCTGCACTTTATTAGCACTTCTATTACTTTGTATTATTGTTGTTGTGACTGTCTATACTATGTTAAGCACCTTGAGATTTCTTTGTATTTTAAAGTGTGCTATATAAATAAAATCCATTATTATTATTATTATTATTTATTTATCATTTTATGGCAATGATTTGACCTTTGGGAAAGATCTTAGTTCAAAAGTTCAAAGTACTTTATTTGTCATTGTCACAAAAACAACGAGACAGTAGAGGCAGCAACAGACAGCTAAAAATGTAAGTTGCTGTGGACATTAACTGCCACAGCTAAATAATAATAGATCTTAGAACATGCTAATTGCTGAATCTTTTAATGAGGTCCATCGTAGAGACACCTTGTTTGGTTACATTTTTCATTTGTACTCATTCCATTCTATTGATTCGCTTTGCTTCAATTTTTTTATTACAGCGGAAACTGTCAAAATATCCCAGAGCCGGAAGCCCAAGTGTAGCAGAGGATACCATTGCTCTCGAAACGCCTACATGCTGGTGTACAAACGGCAACCGGAGCAGGACGACAGGAACGACACCAATGCAGTAGTACCAGGTAAGAGAGGACACACACAGGGATGGATGGAGCTGAAGTTCACTGTAGATCATCGGTTCCCAAACTGGGGTACGCAAAGTGGTTCAGGTGGTGGGGGGGGGGGGGGGGGGTACGTAGCTGGAGATTGAAGGTCTGAAGGGGTACGGGACTGTAAAAAGTTTGGGAACCACTGCTGTAGATGAATCATTTCATGTTTGCAAGTGTTCATGAATGCATGTAGTTTGAGCTGGAGATGATCTAGGATGTAGAGGTAAGGTCAATTCTTCAAACCTCCCCTGTCATCACATTGAAGGGGAAGCCATTTTGCACACTCCTGGATTGGCTGCCTACTTCTTTGTGCCGTTAGTGATTCTTAATCAGAATCAGAAGCATAATGGGTGGTAACTCTGAATAAGATATTTTATAGTGCACAAAAACTATTCCGCAGAACCATGTCTGAAATGAAAATGAATAATGAATGCCTATGACCTAACACTTTCAGTGACCACCTAAGTAACTAGTTACAGATTTGGATGGTAGAGAGGCCATTATCCGTCCCTCTAGTTGCCATTTTGATATTTTGACTTAAGATTTGATTATAAATAGAAACTTAATTGTCCATATGAATGCAGTGCCTGAAACCTTTCTACTCATAGCATACTGGAGACCTTTCTACTAATAGCATACTACTAATAGCATACTCAATACCTTTCTACTAATAGCATACTACTAATAGCATACTGGAGACCTGTCTACTCATAGCATACTCAAGACCATGTCCAGGTCTATTGTTTACAATATTTAACAATTGTAATAATTGACTGGTTTAAGAAAGACTGAAAGAAAGAAAGAAAGAAAGAAAGACATTTTTTTTTTACATTTGCAGATTAATAAATGAAATTTCAAGTGTTTTGAGGTGTGCATGTTTTGTGGTTTTCATCACCTACCGCTATTATTCTTTGACCATAATATATTATCTGCTGTTTTGTGTGTTGCTCCTTAAGATAGGCCTATTTTTTACTGGCTATACTAGCCCATTGCACAGACTGTACTATTTATATCACTTTGCACTATCCTCACACACACACAAGCACAAGTACTCAATCCTTGCACTATCCACACAAGCACATGGACACTATCTCTCTGCACTCTTTGCACTACTTTCCTCTTGGACATCAACACTGACACAACCAATGCACACTGTAATATCTGTATAATATCTGTATACACCCCACTCCCTGTGAACATGTTCTCCCTATGTGTATTTTTTTTCTACTGTGATTCTACTGTGATTTGTGTATGTATGTTTGTGAGTTAAGTTAAGTGTATAAGCTATCTATCTATCTATCTATCTATCTATCTTTCTTAAGAGTTCCTTGAGACACTGGTGGCCAAGGACAACAGGAAGTTTGAGGAGTGGTGCAGCGAGCTGGCCGAGATGAGGAAGCAGAGCGTCGACAAGGGCAAGGCCAAGCACGAGGAGGTGAAGGGGCTCTTCACGTTGTTGCCCGTGGAAGACGGTCGGTAAAAACATTTCATTTCCATAACACACAACCCCTCACACAGCATTCATGTCTAGGAACTGCACTGTGGAGTGATAACCATACTATATACAGTATTATAAGAAAAACTGACATGCTAATGACAGAACTTACCCCCCCTTTGACACTCACCAGTTACTATTTGTAGACCATCTTGGTGTGGTACACCTTGATGTATGTGGTGAAGCACAGGGCAGCTTTGTCAGGGCAAGTCTTGCAGAAAAAAAGACATCAGACATCTGTTTCCTTCCGGTCCTCCCATCGCTTGTCCTCTTCCTAGAGGAGAAGATTTTGCAATCAAGCGCACTTTTGCGTGGTGTCGCCCCACCAGACACTCAGGTACTACACCCTAAGTACAACATGAAGGCGTTTACTAAGGCCACTTCCTTCACATGGTGATAGAAACTGTGGTACTACTTCGCACTCCGGTGCCAATGTTCATAATAGGTGCAGAGCTGATCTGCTTGGTCCACTTCACCCATAAATGTAGAATAGTCTCCCACAAAAAGTGGCTTCCTTACTGTCCTAAAAGCAGTGGGTCCCTTAGACCTCAGTCATTTTAAAGTTATTGTAGCTTCATGCTCACTTGATAAAACAGTGACAAGCCCTGTGTCTCGGTCAGACACAGCAAGCAGTAGGCCACTATTCAAATCAAAACAGAAAAGACAGGACAGTCTGTGGGCTCCATTTTGACGCTCTGCAGCTGGGGGGAGGCATTCGCTGCACTGTTGCACATGCCCCTGTGTTTGCCCTCTGAATGCAAGTTGTCCATGTAAACAACATGTAACCCCATCCCCTGCAGTCCAGCATTTCTCAGGAGATTGACAATAGCAGAATAACCTATTCCCACAGACGGTTCCAACTGGTAGGCTCCACCACAAGTAGGTGTAGTTACTTTAAGCGGCTGTAAGGATGTTTTTCATACACACTTTGCTGTGGGTAGAACTCACGTTAAAACGTTTTTCAGCACTCCAGAAGAGGTTGAAGTTTGAAAAAGCAGATCGTAGTTAAACTCTCAAAGTGTCATCATACAAATGTAGGTAGGACTTGGGATCATTTGATATCTTTTTTCGGCACATGATATGGGAACATTTGGTTTCAACAGAAGTGAACTCCAGTAGTTGGCAATTTTTTTGGCTTTTTCCAGAAGGTCGAAGTTCATTTGTGTTGCTAGGGAAAAATGGCATTTCTGCCGCATCTGTGGGTGCTTCCATTCCCTCAGTGTTCGGTCTCAGCTAGCTCGAGCTTACACAGCAGCATCTACATACTGGTTAAAACTCCCGTCAACAACAGCACTTACTTCGTCCTGACTGTCCCCTTCCTTTGACCTCACTTTTACATCTTTCTCTGAAGCGTCCCTTTTTCTGCACCAGTGCGCAAGCATCTTTAGTTTCCACCAGCCGTTTTTGCTCTTCTTATCAAATTGAATATAATTTGCAGTGAAATCGAACAAGACAAACGCAATATTTTGTGCCTAACAACCTACACCTACCCTCTTGTCAAATACAGTTGCATTTACAGATCTTGACAAAACTATTAAGCTTTAATTTGAGCAACAGTGGGAAAAACAGAAATGTCCTCCTCCATCAGGTCGAAAGTGTAGGTGTAGTCCCACCATAGACTACATTACCCACAATTCTCTTATCTCAAGTGACAATAAGTCATATGTAATGTTCCTTTTGCCCCTCCTCATCAGGTCGAAAGTAACACGCATGCAGGTCAACAGTAATGTACAATTCAAACTGTGTGAAACTCCCACAATGCCACCACTGTTTAGTGTACATCTGTAATCGTACCTCGGCATCATCAAACGTGTCTTGCTCTTATGAAAATATGCACAATGAATGATTTTGCTTTTATAGAGATAGAACTGTACTGCAATAAGTCTTCACATTTGTATATCACATTCCTATCCCAAATCTTGTGATTTTTAATTGTGTTTCTTCATGTGTAATGCTGAGAGGTGGAGGAGAGTACATCAAATCTCCAACAAATCTGAATGTTGTTCATTTGATATAGAATAGAAAAGCCTTTATTGTCATTGTATTTGCATACAATGAAATGTGGAATATGTAATCCTTTGTACAGTGCAGATAAGGTACCTTAGTGTTTATGATTTAAATACAGTTGGTAATGCAAGGGAAATACAACCTAGGTTACCCTTTGGCATGTTTTCCTTTGTTTGAGTATATATGGGGGGTCTTCTGAGTGAGTTGCTGATTCTAATCCATATTTGTGCCCCTTTCTTTTGCAGGCCAACCCTATGAGTTTGTGCCATTGGACTGGTTGAAGAAATGGCTCGATGACTCCATCACCACCAAGGCAATAGACAACGGCCACTTCCTCTGCTCTCACGGGAAGCTCCACCCTGATAAGATTGGCGAGGCCAAGCGGATCTCCCTTAAAGCAGCCAGCCTCCTTTTTAGCCGATATGGAGGAGGCCCCCGGCTAGACCGTAAGTGAACTGTGAATACTCCAGGAGAAAAAGTAGTGGAATTTTTGCAACCCTGTAGGTTGTTTTGGCTCCATAGATTCTTTAAAAGAAGATGGAGGAATTTGGATTCATTTTAGATGCAAGTCTCTCAGCGGGTTTTAGCTGATAAGACTTCTTTATGAAACAGGCGAACCTTTCAAGGGGACCGTTCAATGAGAAAAGGGAACAATGGGAGGAAAATCCAAAACATGGCAGATTTAATTCATACACATATCAGGATAAGCATGCTAGCATACATGATGCAAATATACATGATGCATTTAAGCATAACATGGAATATACTGTACATGATGCATATACAAAGGGAATAGTGGAGTAGTTCATCTTGAAGACTTTTTGCCTTCAGAGCTTTCTCAGTAGGGGCCTTGAAAAGAACACACACACACACACACACACACACACACACACACACACACACACACCTGACCCATTAAGAACATCTCATTTGGATGATCAGGTACATCAGCGGAATCAGCCAATCAAATCATTCTGTTTCTATAAGGAGGGCATAATAATCTCACAGAAATGTCAGGGACCAAGGACCTGGCAGCTCAAACTGCAGGCGTATGTATGTAACCATGCTCTGGGTTTGTGTTTCATGCCACGTGACAGTAACGCTAGCAGTGTGACAAAGGGGGAAGTCATTCACTTGGCTGGAGCAGTGCTGTCCAACCACACCACGTTTTGGTCAATGATTTAAAGATTGGATCTTGTCTTGTAGTATTGTTGCTTTGATAATAATCAGTTGTAGTATAGTTGTAGGTTGTTTCTTCAGTAAGAAAGAAAGTAATAAGCATAATAGATTATGTAAGGTGCTTCAAAAGACCATAAGGAGACTATTGTTAAAGTATTCTGTGTATTTCTTTGGTCCTTTTCATCTACAGAAAAATTGATAAGTCGTGGTTTAAATTCTATAATAATTCTTTAAGAAATCCCATTGTTAACCACTGGATCTTATTCATGTGACACACAATCTATTGTACATTTTTTGTCATACATGACAAAAATACAACAATTAAATAATAATAATAATAATAATAACAAATGACACACAGAATTGCTAAACTTAAATGAACATTTATTTAACATTGTTTGTCTGCATTACAGACATTAACTTGTATGAATAAATAAATAAATGAAACTTTTAGTGAACTTAACAGCAGCATTTATCAACAGACAACATCACCTCCTTTTCCTGATAGAGAACGAACATTTTTAAATACAAAATAAATCAAATCAGTGTAGTGCACACAGTAGCAGCCTCTCTTCTCACAGAGGTAGGAACATGTCTTTACGTAGCTCAATAAACAGATAACTCCGATAACTCTTCTCACGGAGGTAGGAGCATGTCTTCTCACAGAGGTAGGAACATGTCTTTACGTAGCTCAATAAACAGATAACTCCGATAACTCTTCTCACGGAGGTAGGAGCATGTCTTTACGTAGCTCAGATAACTCAGATAACTCTTCTCACGGAGGCAAACAGACACACACACACAAACAACTCGTGCACAGAGGGAGAGAGACCTCTTATGTTAGCTAGAAGTCCATAATGTTCGTTCCCCATAACGTTGTTGGTAAGCTGCTAACGTTAACGCTAGCTTTCGGACCGTATGTTATTGTTAGCCCACTTGTTGAATAGAAGCTAGCTCTTGTCGTGTCCGAAATATCTACACACGCAGTCCTTTTAAGCAGAAGTCGAACAGCAGATGTTGGATTCTCCAGCACGGATTTATTGCCGATCTTAAACCACAATAAGAGAAAGTTCCCAGGATAGTTTCTGACCAAACTATTGCGCGTCCTGGGATTTAAACCTCATCTGACACTCCCAGTAAAGCCCTGACTGGCTGACCCTTTAACCAATGGAAACTCTTACCTCTCCCCTGACTCCATCCAATCAGAAAGCTTTAAACTGAACCTAATGACCCACCCATTATTTATTTAGGTCAATCCCCTTATTTGAAATCGTCTTGTATGTGTGACTGACCCTCAAATTAATTAAATGAATTATCTGACAAATTCCTTCTTACTCGTATTAAAATATCCCACACTCTCTAGCCCATTTAGCAAATGCAACCGTTTGTAAATAACGTTGGGTTTCTTCTAACTATCAAATCAATCGCTTACGATAGCAGATTCTTGAGACAAGAGGAGAGGTTCATCAATCCTTTTTTCATTCTCTGCCTCGGCTAACAGCAGGTGCTGCTGGCTTTGCCTACTTGAGAATAGTTCTGCTAGCTGGCTATTAATTTTACTCT
The DNA here is from genome assembly GCF_900700415.2 of Clupea harengus. Taxonomy (NCBI): domain Eukaryota; kingdom Metazoa; phylum Chordata; class Actinopteri; order Clupeiformes; family Clupeidae; genus Clupea; species Clupea harengus. The sequence goes on from NC_045156.1 coordinate 31,491,898, forward strand.
ACTGCGGGCAAACTTTGCGCATGTATATGAAATGACAAATCTGATAAATGTTTTATGACTCTTGCTACAGTTACACTTTCGAACTAACTAACGTTATTTGCATTTTGTCACTAAAAGGCCGGAAAAAATCTAATTATACAGAGAGTAAACATTGTTAAGAGTGGCCAATTAAATATATTGAGCTTTGAAAACTAGGAATTTAAGTGTTACCATTTTCTCTCAGGTAAAATCCAGCAACTGCTTTTTAGCACGTTTGGCACGTTTCAGGAACAATGTTTGTTTTTTAAAATGCTTCTGTTAAACCACAATTTAAAAGCAATGTCTGATTTTTATTACTTAATTTTCAGTAAAATTGTATTTATTATTACTTTGGTCAATTTCAAGTTATTTCAGTGACCATCGTGGGTTTTCATTCTTTAACGGAAGGGTACCAACACTTTTGTCCACGTGTGTATGTCATGAAAAGACCGGTTTAGTGAAGTGACTTGCTCATTGGCCTTGACTTCTGGGTGACCTTTGGAGCACTTTTCTTTTGCAGGTTCATCCCTGTGTAGAGAGTGTGTAACGCAGCGCTGCCAAGTTCTGCGGCTCAAGAACCAGCTCACTGAGGACTACAAGGACATGTCCATCCTCATCAAAGCACCGTCACAAAGGTACTATAGTAGGAAATTACATGAATGCCATGAATGATGAATCTTGTGGTACAAGACATCACAATATTTATTTTACCCTTATACATGCTGTAGCCTAATAGCAAACTATGCTGATATTATGTTGAAACCCACTTTTCTAAGGGTTGTTAGTGTTGAATCAAATAATCCAGTCCTGCTGCTATTTCGGGGGGCGACAGTGGTACAGGAGGTAGAGAAGTCGTTTAGTAATCAGAAGGTTGCTAGTTCGAGTCCCTGTCGAAGCGTCCTTGAGCAAGACACTGAACCCCTAATTGCTCCTGATGTGCAGTGTGCCATCAGTGTAAATGTAAAAAAATGTAAAATGTGTATACATTGTAAGTCGCACATATGTAAGTCGCTTTGGACAAAAGCGTCTGCTAAATGACTAAATGTAATGTAAATGTGAATCAAATAATCCAGTCCTGCTGCTGTTTCCCAGTGGGAAAGGTCTTTGGGTGGGCAAACTGTCTCTGCGCATCATAATCCAGTCCTGCTGCTGTTTCCCAGTGGTAAAGGTCTTTGGGTGGGCAAACTGTCTCTGCGTATCTGGAGGCAGCTGGCCCTGGAGCAGTTGGAGGACGACGAGGAGCACACCAAACACGGCGACCACAAGACCAACGGGGATCGCTCCAACATCACCAGGAGCAAAGGTATGTCTAGGAGACCTTTCTGGTAGGGGTGGGAATCTCTTGGCACCTCATGATTCGATTCCGATTCCGATTCAGAGGTCAACGATTCGATTTCTAAACCGATTATCGATTTCTAAACCAATTATCGATTATCAATTCTAAACCGATAAAACGATTATCGATGCATCTCGATTTTTAAAACATTTGAATTTGCTACTCAGAGTCTCAAATCACTTCCTATCTTGTGTTTGATAATTAAAGAAAATCAACAGATGAATTACCTTCTCTATTTTTTTTATTAGAGAAAAAGTTTTTCCTTGTCACAATTATGACTTTCTATTAACAATGCAATAATCGATGCAGCTTGCATTTCAACACAAAATGAATGTGTAAAAAAAAAAATCGATTATGAACTTTTCTGAATCGAGACAGAATCGTTCTAGAGAGAATCGAGAGAAATCGAAGAATCCATTTTTTTTTTTTCCCACCCCTAGTTTCTGGCACAGGTATGGTTTCTGCTTTTATTTTCTGAGGATCTAGTCATCAGGTACCTTGGCCAAAACCTTCACTCAGCCATGTTGAGTCTTTTTGTAATACTGTTAACTGCCTTGTTGCATTTTGTACAAGCTGAAGGCTGTGAAAAGATTGCAGTTGTTGACCCTGCTGGAGATAAAAAGGCATGAATGAGTTTTGACACAAGGCTCTTAAGTTTGGCTATTTTTTTAAGATGGTAAAAAAGCTGATTTTAGTTATTGATTTCAAATGGATGTTAAAACTGAGCCAATTAAGACACCAAGGTCTGGTAAGTATGATCTGAGCCACCTAACTAGCTAAAAGTCTAACGGAAGGTTCTAGTCTGTATAGTATAGTGTATAGTCATATATGTGGATCAAAAGTGTCAAACTGACACCACTGAGGTCATACCAAGACCGATGTTTTGCCTATATCCATTTTGAAGTGTATGTTCGATGGAAACCTGACTGAAAGTTATCAAAACTGTCATTTGTGCTTGCACTAAGGGGGTTCAGGCCCTTCAACATGAATATGATTCCTTAAAGAGGCTTTGTCAGTTTAAATTCTTTATTCAACATTAATATGATTCCTTAAAGAGGCTTTGTCAGTTTAAATTCTTTATTCAACATTAATATGATTCCTTAAAGAGGCTTTGTCAGTTTAAATCCTTTATTCAACATGTGTTGTCATAGTCCAAGAGGTATATTCTGTGTGGCCAAAAAGGATAATGTCACCTCTAATGATTGGCCTCAGCTGCTTCAGTGCCATCCACTGCAAAGAAATGCATCAAATCAAACGTACTGGCTGGCTTTTTCTGTTTCCCAACTTTGCATTGGAATCGGTTATACTGAAGGGCTTAGTGACTTTCAGTACTTCAGTGCAGTGCTGTTTGTTTTTGTTTGTTATTGTTTTTAGTTACTTTCCAATTAATGGAATCTGTGTGTGTGTCTGTGTGTGTGTGTGTGCCTGTGTGCCTGTGTGTGTGCGTGTGTGCGTGTGTGTGTGTGTTTACAACAAACCACAGGTGCAAAGACCATTGACGGAGAGGACGTGGATACCGAGGGCATGAAGATCTTCAATGAAGACATCCTCTGTCCTCATGGTAGATATCTGCGTACACACACACTCAGTTTAAATGCAGAAAATGAACCCTACTGCAACCCCTTACTCTCCTCTCTGTATTCCCCCCCTGTCCACCAGGGGGCCTCAATATCCTGGAGAGTGAGAGGAGGCTGGTGTCTGTGGAGGCGTGGGACAAACTGAAGGTGTACTTCCCCAAAGCACCTGAGTTCACCTATCAGCACGAGCCCTGTCAGCAGTGTCTGGTAATTCAATAAGTGTTTAGAGAGGTCAATGATAAAAATACATTTTGAGTATGAAGGGCCTCATATTATAGTTGTAATGTACAGCATGGCATTTTTGTTGATGTTCTGTTTGGACATAATTTTTTTTTTTTCCAAGTCCATAGAAACCTTACTCTCTTAATTTTTCTAAAAGTCTTAGACAGTTTGACTGAATCAAATACAGTTAGTTTTGATTTTACATTACATAACGCGAGAATGGGTATTTTTTTTGTGTGTTGCTAATTTTGACACCACTGTCGTAAATCCAAATTGAGCTTCGAGACCCTGTAATGGACAGTGTATGCGTGTATTTGTTGACTGGACAGAAAAGACAACGGCAGAAGCCAAAGAAGCACGTAGAGTGACAACCTAGAGTAATATCACAACATTTTACACAAATATGACTCTGCGTAGTTTTATTTATTGTGACATGGGAGAATCTTCATATGTGGTACCCTCGGTGGTGGAATGACATACCTAGTGCTATTTCTGTCAGGCAACAGCCGAGGTCTGAAGTTGCTTTCACGTTGCCTGTGGAGTGTGCACACATTGCAATTGTATGCCCTTATAAGGAGCTGGCGGGGCGTTTCTGTATGCAAGTTCAGGTGCATGAGAGAGCGCGTTCAATTAAAGAATCAGTGCACAGCTAAGAAAACTTTGGCGGTTTAAGAACACATTTCCAGGCGTTCATGAATCCGGTGGAGATCTTTTCTTAGGTTGGTCTTTCGAAGTTGGTAAGAAGATATTTAAGAAAAGACACTTAAGAAAATGTTCGAGAATGAGGTCCATTGTTTCCTCACAACGCAGTGTTTTCAATTATTGAACTGCATCGCATCGAATCGCACTGAATCGTTTTTTTATCAACATGCATCTTTTCTTGTATCGTATCGTGCCCATGTATCGAGATACGAATCGGATCGTCTTTTTCATGAGAGAATCACACCCCTACTCAATCTGTTTTGATTATATGAGCCAATCAACTATTATCAAAAGGCTTAGGTCTAGTAGATTGCGTCATTTAATTTATATGAAACTTACGACATTCTGTTTTGTACAGACCCACTACGAGGCTCTGAAAATGTGTCATTGAAAAACAATACATGATCAGAGCCTCCTAGTGTGGTACAATGACTGAAATTGTTTTACTTCTCAAAATATTGCTTTGAAAACTTTATGAATGTGGCTGACGGCAGCCTGTCAGATCACTGCAGCTTGTTCACCACTGTGAGTGTCCAATCAACATCAAAATTGATACAGTTTTCTCCCATACAAAACCACGGAGCATTTATGTCCTTTATGTTTTGAACCAAATCCAAAGACATTTGTTTTTGTTTACTGCAGCAAACTTTCATCAGAATTGCCTCTGCTGACAAAATAAGCTACCTCTTTCGGAAGAGATCTGATTTGTGTTGTTTTAACTCAACTTTGGCCATATACTGTACTATTTACTGTACAAATCTCCAGTGCCACATCTGAAATGTGTATTTATATGAGAAGTATACTGTTAATTTCATTCAATTTATTATTCATACTTTCAAAAATCTAGCTGAATAAATCTGTAATAGATCATGGACAATAATAGAACATGGCGTTCAGGTAGCAGAAATGAACGCACATTGGAGGTGGTAATGAGGCCATGACAGGAATACCACGGTTGCCACACTTGCGTTATGTTCATTTGCAGATAGAACTTCCACGTTGAACTGTTTGTGGAACTACTTCTTTTAGCCACACTCTACATCTTACAGGAGAAACTGCCGTTACTAGTACTGTCCAAAGCTTAGTCGTTAGTTCTAAATGGAGGGTTGCTATGGCAAGTCTAGTCGTTAGTTCCATACCTCTCATTGGCAAGCTTGCATGTCCCAGCATTTCTGCCGAGTTTTAACTTTGTAAAATCACTGCGGTTCTTTGCCCAAATGTGGTGTGACGGTACTAAAAGCTGTTTCAGACAGACATATGGAACATGTTTCTACTCACTGTACTTTTGTCGGCCCACTAAAACTCTGTTGCAATGGAACAGTTCACTTAAACAACGAACTTGGCCAATTAATACGCAACTGCAGTACAAAAACTGGAACTACTTCACAGTTGTGGACATTTGAATTGATGTTCTAAAGGACATTAAATCCAGGACATTAAATTCAACCAAGCCACGGTATAAAGGCATTTGAATTCTTTCAATTATTTTGGGTCGTGTGCCTTTGTTTTTCTACCTAAATGTTGCTCATTGAGAATTGTGTTTTTCTAACTGCTGCTATTCTTCCTGTACTTTCCTCAGAGGCGTGAGCGAGAGGACAGACAGAACGAGGAGTTGAACAAGATGATGGCCAACGAGCAAAAGAGCGCTTTACTCAACCTGTTCCAGGAGAAGAACCGACCAACGCTGCAGAAATGGCCTGAGGTACATTTTACATTTCATTTACATTTAGTCATTTAGCAGACGCTTTTGTCCAAAGCGACTTACATATGTGCGACTTACAATGTATACACATTTTACATTTACACTGATGGCACACTGCACATCAGGAGCAATTAGGGGTTCAGTGTCTTGCTCAAGGACGCTTCGACAGGGAATCGAACTAGCAACCTTCTGATTACTAAACGACTTCTCGACTTCTCAACATCTTCCACATCATTGCAATTGAAGTACCACTTCTGTCTGTGTCAAATACTGCATGTAAATCTCTAAAAACTGAATTTTATGTTAATCTAACCTATAGGAGTGATTTTTAAAATATTCAAGCACAGAAGATGCAAAAGCCACCATTTGAATGTTGTGTTGTATTTTAAGATTTGTTTTGTTTGTTCTTGCCAAAATGCCAGTTTTTTTTTATTGGGAGATGTAGTGCTATTGACTATTGTAGCTGCTTTAAGGCGCTTTACAGAAGCCAAGGGATGGAGCCCAGGGCCTGACATGCCTCCTCTCTGGGGGTAGCCTGACATGCCTTGGTGTCTTTATAGATTTGAGATTTGTCTTTATAGATTTAAACCACACACTCAGTAACATTGCCCCTAGAACAAGGAGAACTCCCATTGAATTGGAGTAGATATTGTGCAGAACCCAGCTGAGAAGGGAGGACCCGCCTGCTTAAGGCCAGCTTGGTAGACGGAGAGAAAGAAAAGAGTGCAGGAAGGAAGGTGGATTAAAAGAGAATCAAAAGGCTTGCAGATAGATTCATAGATAAATCCAAGGTTCCCACAGAAAATCCTGGAAAATGTCATGGACTTTTAAAATTCCATTTTCCAGGAGATTTTAAAAGGTTGTTGTTTTATTTTCATTCAATAATTAGGCCCAACCTGTGGAGTTAATTGCACAGTTTTGTGTACTCAAATGTTGTGAAAGGTCATCGAAATGTAATTTAAGATGCTTGAAAAGTCATGGAAAAACTTTTGAAAGTGATAGCGAGGGGTATGAATACATGAAGCACATGTACATCCATAAAAGAATACCAGGGTATGTTGAAAGGGTAGTTTAAGTAGTTGAAGTAGGGATTTCAATGTCATTCTAGCAGTTACAGGGAGCTAGTGAAGGGTGACCAGCAGAGGAGTTACATGTGTGTGTGTGTGTGTGTGTGTGTGTGTGTGTATGTGTGTGTGTGTGTGTGTGTGTGTGTGGAGCCAGTGAAGGGTGACCAGCAGAGGAGTTACATGTGTGTGTGTGTGTGTGTGTGTGTGTGTGTGTGTGTATGTGTGTGTGTGTGTGTGTGTGTGGAGCCAGTGAAGGGTGACCAGCAGAGGAGTTACACGTGTTCTCTTTGGCTGATCAAAGGCTAAACGTGCCAGCGCATTCTCAATGATCTGCAAACACATGCAGGCAGGAAGGCCCGTTATTGTATTGCAGTTGTCTAGTTAGGAATACACATGCAGGCAGGCCCGTTATTGTATTGCAGTTGTCTAGTTAGGAATACACATGCAGGCAGGCCCGTTATTGTATTGCAGTAGTCTAGTTAGGAATACACATGCAGGCAGGCCCGTTATTGTATTGCAGTTGTCTAGTTAGGAATACACATGCAGGCAGGAAGGCCCGTTATTGTATTGCAGTAGTCTAGTTAGGAATACACATGCAGGCAGGCCCGTTATTGTATTGCAGTTGTCTAGTTAGGAATACACATGCAGGCAGGCCCGTTATTGTATTGCAGTTGTCTAGTTAGGAATACACATGCAGGCAGGCCCGTTATTGTATTGCAGTTGTCTAGTTAGGAATACACATGCAGGCAGGCCCGTTATTGTATTGCAGTTGTCTAGTTAGGAATACACATGCAGGCAGGAAGGCCCGTTATTGTATTGCAGTAGTCTAGTTAGGAATACACATGCAGGCAGGCCCGTTATTGTATTGCAGTTGTCTAGTTAGGAATACACATGCAGGCAGGCCCGTTATTGTATTGCAGTGGTCTAGTTAGGAATACCCAGGGTCTGCACTGAGTGTGAACCGACAACACTTCGAGACAGAAGCTGCATGCTCAGAGAAATTAAGTTGGTCATCAATTCTAGCACCCAAGTTTTGGGGCCGTTTTTAGTCGGGGTCAATGTAGATGAAAACAAAAACATATTCTGTGGGATAGCCAGAAGGTGTAAATCCCTCATCCAAACT
>NC_045156.1:31504644-31529644 GCF_900700415.2 Clupea harengus
ATACCGTCATTTCCTGACTATTCACGGCAGTTAATACAGTTAATGTTAATGGTAATGTGTTGTTGTAACGTTTCTGCAGCCCTGTGGTTAATACTCAGGTGTGGCCTATACATTTCTTTCCCGCCTGGTAGTAAGTAACGCACACAGTAACTATGTGTGTGAAGAGGTCTCTTTTTCTCTCTCTCTCTCTCTCTCTCTCTCACCCTCTCCCTCTCGCTCTCTCTCTCTCACCCTCTCCCTCTCTCTCTCTCTCTCTCTCTCTCTCTCTCACCCTCTCCCTCTCTCTCTCTCTCTCCCCCTCTCTCTCTCTCTCTCTCTCTCCCTCTCTCTCTCCCTCCCTCCCTCTCTCTCTCTCCCACCCTCTCTCTCTCTCTCTCTCACCCTCTCCCTCCCCCTCTCCCTCCCCCTCTCTCACTCTCTCTCCCTCTCTCTCTCCCTCCCTCTCTCTCTCTCTCCTTCCCTCCCTCTCCCTCCCTCTCTCTCTCTCCCACCCTCTCCCTCTCTCTCTCACTCTCTCACCCTCTCCCTCCCTCTCTCTCTCTCTCCCTCTCTCTCTCCCTCCCTCTCTCTCTCTCTCTCTCTCTCTCTCTCTCTCTCTCACCCTCTCTCTCTCTCTCTCTCACCCTCTCCCTCTCTCTCTCTCTCTCTCTCTCACTCTCTCTCTCCCTCTCTCTCTCTCTCCCTCCCTCCCTCTCTCTCTCCCACCCTCTCCCTCTCTCTCTCCCCCTCTCTCTCTATCCCTCTCTCCCTTTCACATGTGAATCCCATGCATCAGGTAAAAACCACATTGGATAGATGGGACAAATTTTCATTCACACTCAGTCAATAACGAAAAAGTAACGGGTCTTGTGTGTTCGCACCCGGCTGTATTTATTGATTCTGATTCTATTGACAAACAAACCTCCACGAGAGGTTTTAAAACATGCAAGGTTTCATGAACTATCCTAGCTGTCTCTTGCTTCTGGAACCATCTTGGTTTAGCACGACCACTTGCAGATAATGTTAAATGCTGGTACATAAGATGGTATATATACATGATGCATACGAAATTGGCTGTGGATAGAATGGGGGGAGAGTGTTCAAGTATGGAAGAAGAGCTTAGTGGGGGTACAGTGTGCTATTACAAGAAGAGAGAGAGAGTGTTCAAGTATGGAAGAACAGCTTAGTGGGGGTACAGTGTGCTATTACAAGAAGAGGGAGAGAGTGTTCAAGTATGGAAGAACAGCTTAGTGGGGGTACAGTGTGCTAGTAAGGGTGCTATTACAAGAAGAGGGAGAGAGTGTTCAAGTATGGAAGAACAGCTTAGTGGGGGTACAGTGTGCTATTACAAGAAGAGGGAGAGAGTGTTCAAGTATGGAAGAACAGCTTAGTGGGGGTACAGTGTGCTATTACAAGAAGAGGGAGAGAGTGTTCAAGTATGGAAGAACAGCTTAGTGGGGGTACAGTGTGCTATTACAAGAAGAGAGAGAGAGTGTTCAAGTATGGAAGAACAGCTTAGTGGGGGTACAGTGTGCTATTACAAGAAGAGAGAGAGAGTGTTCAAGTATGGAAGAACAGCTTAGTGGGGGTACAGTGTGCTAGTAAGGGTGCTATTACAAGAAGAGAGAGAGAGTGTTCAAGTATGGAAGAACAGCTTAGTGGGGGTACAGTGTGCTATTACAAGAAGAGGGAGAGAGTGTTCAAGTATTGTGCATGGGAATGTTGTTTATGTCTAGTTTTGTTGAGTTATGTTTAGTTATGGGTGGATGAGAATTTTAGTTTTCCAAAGATAGCAGGGTGGCAGGATTAGGGTTAGGGTGGCAGGGTTAGGGTTAGGGTGGCAGGATTAGGGTTAGGGTGGCAGGATTAGGGTTAGGGTGGCAGGTTAGGGTTAGGGTGGCAGGATTAGGGTGGCAGGTTAGGGTGGCAGGATTAGGGTTAGGGTGGCAGGGTTAGGGTGGCAGGATTAGGGTGGCAGGTTAGGGTGGCAGGTTAGGGTGGCAGGGTTAGGGTGGCAGGGTTAGGGTGGCAGGTTAGGGTGGCAGGATTAGGGTTAGGGTGGCAGGGTTAGGGTGGCAGGATTAGGGTGGCAGGTTAGGGTGGCAGGTTAGGGTGGCAGGGTTAGGGTGGCAGGGTTAGGGTGGCAGGTTAGGGTTAGGGTGGCAGGATTAGGGTTAGGGTGGCAGGGTTAGGGTGGCAGGGTTAGGGTGGCAGGATTAGGGTTAGGGTGGCAGGGTTAGGGTGGCAGGATTAGGGTGGCAGGTTAGGGTTAGGGTGGCAGGATTAGGGTTAGGGTGGCAGGATTAGGGTTAGGGTGGCAGGATTAGGGATAGGGTGGCAGGATTAGGGTTAGGGTGGCAGGATTAGGGTTAGGGTGGCAGGATTAGGGTTACGGTTAGGGTGGCAGGATTAGGGTTAGGATGGCAGGATTAGGGTTAGGGTGGCAGGATTAGGGTTAGGGTGGCAGGATACAACAACAGTGCACGAAACATGAAACAATCCTGAGAGAAATAATGGGACTAGCTCAACAGATATTTATGCCTGTTTATGTATTAGCCAACAGGGGCACTGGTACACTTTTTCTATATATATATTTATATATCATATACCACTACTAACACTAAACTGTTCTGAAAAATCCTCCAAGCTGTCTTTTCTTTTTTAATTTTTTTTATTAAAGAAACACCAATTCATCCTGTAGACATTACATTCATTTGTGGCATTAGTTTGTTTTTTTGCGGTTTCCATCTTGTAGCCTGCAACTATATGCTTACCACACACTCACACACACACACACACACACACACACCGACACACACACACACACACACCCGACACACACACACACACACCGACACACACACACACACACACCGACACACACACACACACACAGACACACACACACACACACACACACACACACACTCTATAGGAAGCTCCAGTCTACCAGGCGTGTCTAGCTCATGTTAGTCTGGTTTCTTCACACACAGTGTAGCTCTCCTGTGGCCGGACGAGTGGGAGGTGATCCGGACCCATTTCCTCGTGGACCAGCCTATTTCTCTATCCAGGATAAAAGCAGAACCTGACATCACCGACAGGGTTGAATATCACACGCGGCCAGGTAAGAATTTGCTTTATATTTGTTCATTCTACACATTTTTTTTAATTTTTTTTTTTACTTTATTGCCCATCAACATGGTACAACATCAAAGTCACCTTAAGGTTGGATAAAAAAAACATGTAAAATGTCAGCAGGGGCGTTCATAGTTAATTGCCACTGTTAAATGCATATAGGGGGAAACACTATTGTAAAATGGTGCTATATGTGCAAAAACATTTAATGAACCATAGGGAAGGTCATTTTTTTTTTTTGTTCTACACAGGAAAATCTGTTAAATTCCTGGAGCTATGTGTTGTGCACTTCCCACAGTGGCTAATCCTCTCACTGTCACATGCACAGAGCCCTCCAGAACTATTGGCACCCTTAGTGAATATGAGCAAAACAGGCTATGAAAAAATATGTCTTTGCTGTTTATCCTCTTGGTCTTTCACTCAAAATATTCACAAAAATCTTACCCTTTTCATTGAAGTAAAATTTTTGAAAGAAAAAAAAAAATGTGCCACAATTCTTAAATGTCTCCTCGACGGTGGTTATCTCCCAGTTCACTTCACTTTACATTTACACAAACACTCCTGTGATTGGCCCTCACCGTTGTCTCTGCTGTGATTGGCCCATCTGTAAAAGACAGTGGCCAATATGGAAAGCCCTGGAATGTCAATGTGTGGCTATCTCTCCCCCACAACCATCATTTTTGAAAGGGCATAAAAGTCAGTGCATATAATACCAGTCCAATGTATTTGTATAATTCAGCAACTGTGGCACAAGGTTTTCACAGCTTCCTCTGAAAAGAGGAAAGAATTCACAAAGAATTCCAGTGCTGCAATTCACACATTACAACGGTTTGGGAAAAGAAATTCAGAAGTGTTTCATGCTTTTATATTTTCCACACTAGACTGTTGCAGTGCGCTATTATCCTAGGCATCATTTTATTAGCTACAGGTAGTCCAACATGCAGTAGCTAGACTTTGAACACACGCCTGTTTTAGCTACGCTGCATTGGCTCTACTCTTAATTCCAATTGGTTGGTCTTGTGTTTTTTTTTGTCAGTGTTTTTAATTCTGTTCTATTATCCATATTTATTTTCCATTTGATCTATTTACTATCCGTCTCCTCCTTTTATTACGTTTTATATTTAGTTTCTTTGTAGTTTTTTTTTGCTTTGTATTCTTGTTAATTTTACTCGAATGTACTACTTTGAATTTTTGTTGTTTTAATGTTTTAATGCCTTTTCTGATCAGCTCTGCTAACAGACAGGCTGACATGTACAATCCGTGTAACCTAATTCAGTCTAAATGTAGGATATGCACTTATGGTTTCTTAATATTCGAATGGTTGTCAATGGCTAGTCACTGCAGACGCTTTCCTGTTTGCTGTAGTTACATGCAGAAATAAGTTTAGAGTATTTGGTGGGCGCTTTTCTCCACAGGAACTGGAACAATCATTGATACAACAATAATAATAATAATAATAATAATAATGGCAAACCAATCAACTATACCAAATACAAAAAAAAATATTATTTAGAATTGTGTGGCTGTAACAAATCAACTAACAGGACAAAGGATATTTGAATGAAAATCATGCTTTGTTTCCAACACTTAACCAAGCTGCAGTAGCGTGTGTTTACCCTGTATTTGGTGCTGTGTTTGTGAATCTCCTTCAGAGTTAACCGTGTCTTTACCCTGTGTCTGGTCCTCTGAATCAGAGTTAACCGTGTCTTTACCCTGTATCTGGTGCTGTGTTTGTGAATCTCCTCCAGAGTTAACCGTGTCTTTACCCTGTATCTGGTGCTGTGTTTGTGAATGTCCTCTGAATCAGAGTTAACCGTGTGTTTACCCTGTATCTGGTCCTCTGAATCAGAGTTAAGCGTGTGTTTACCCTGTATCTGGTCCTCTGAATCAGAGTTAAGCGTGTGTTTACCCTGTATCTGGTCCTCTGAATCAGAGTTAACCGTGTGTTTACCCTGTATCTGGTCCTCTGAATCAGAGTTAGCCGTGTGTTTACCCTGTATCTGGTCCTCTGAATCAGAGTTAAGCGTGTGTTTACCCTGTATCTGGTCCTCTGAATCAGAGTTAAGCGTGTGTTTACCCTGTATCTGGTCCTCTGAATCAGAGTTAGCCGTGTGTTTACCCTGTATCTGGTCCTCTGAATCAGAGTTAAGCGTGTGTTTACCCTGTATCTGGTCCTCTGAATCAGAGTTAACCGTGTGTTTACCCTGTATCTGGTCCTCTGAATCAGAGTTAACCGTGTGTTTACCCTGTATCTGGTCCTCTGAATCAGAGTTAACCGTGTGTTTACCCTGTATCTGGTCCTCTGAATCAGAGTTAACCGTGTGTTTACCCTGTATCTGGTCCTCTGAATCAGAGTTAAGCGTGTGTTTACCCTGTATCTGGTCCTCTGAATCAGAGTTAAGCGTGTGTTCACCCTGTATCTGGTCCTCTGAATCAGAGTTAAGCGTGTGTTCACCCTGTATCTGGTCCTCTGAATCAGAGTTAAGCGTGTGTTTACCCTGTATCTGGTCCTCTGAATCAGAGTTAAGCGTGTGTTTCCCCTGTATCTGGTCCTCTGAATCAGAGTTAAGCGTGTGTTTACCCTGTATCTGGTCCTCTGAATCAGAGTTAAGCGTGTGTTTACCCTGTATCTGAATCAGAGTTAAGCGTGTGTTTACCCTGTATCTGGTCCTCTGAATCAGAGTTAAGCGTGTGTTTACCCTGTATCTGGTCCTCTGAATCAGAGTTAAGCGTGTGTTTACCCTGTATCTGGTCCTCTGAATCAGAGTTAACCGTGTGTTTACCCTGTATCTGGTCCTCTGAATCAGAGTTAAGCGTGTGTTCACCCTGTATCTGGTCCTCTGAATCAGAGTTAAGCGTGTGTTTACCCTGTATCTGGTCCTCTGAATCAGAGTTAAGCGTGTGTTTACCCTGTATCTGGTCCTCTGAATCAGAGTTAACCGTGTGTTTACCCTGTATCTGGTCCTCTGAATCAGAGTTGTGTGAAGAGTGCCGGGAGGGCTTCATGTTCCAGCAGCAGAGGGACATGAGGGAGTACACCCAGGCCACCGTCTACGTGCGCAAGGTCATCAACAACAAAAGGGTAAGAGTGCACCCATCACTGCCCCATGGCATTGTCATGGCAACTAGAGAGATATGCAACACCATTGGTCCTAAAGCACTGTGTTTATGCCCTGGTACCTACAGTACACAAAGACTAGAATATTTGTATTTATATATATATATATATATATATATATATATATGTATTAGCCTGACTATTCTCTCCATTGTACGTCGCTTTGGACAAAAGCGTCTGCTAAATGACTAAATGTATTTGTATTTGTTCATGTTCTCTCTCTCTCTCTCTCTCTCTCTCCCCCTCTCCCCAGGCACTGAAAGATGATGCTCCATCACTCAATGTGAGCGGCTCCGAAGCAGAAGAAGAGAAGGAAACCAAAGTGGATGGAGAAAAAGACCCAGACTTTAGCCAGGTAAGAGTTGCCCTCACTTGAGATCTCTATCCATCATTATGATGACCAGTGCATTTCCAGGGCAGCTGTGGCACTTCATGTTCTTTACCTTTCTCCACCCCACCCCCCAAGTTGGAGAATGGCGCCAAGCGGAAAAAGATAATCAGCGGTGTTGGTATTGCCGTGCAGCATTCAGTATCCAAGGCCTCCTCTGACAAGGGCATCCGCCGGAGTACCCGCCATCACAAGCTCCGGGGAGAGAAAGCCCTCATCGTCTCCGCCAACCAAACGCTGAAGGAGCTCAAAATCCAGGTAATGACATCTGTGCTCCGAACAGAAAAGGTTGCATGTGGGTTTGGGTAGGAACCAGTGCGTAACTTGCAATTACAGCAGTTACATTTCTGCACTTCTTTTTTTTCTTTTTTATTTCATTTTGTTATATTTCTTATGTAAAGTAGTATTTATTGTTACACCAGGTTCTATTGCTCGTAGCTTGACTATTCTCTCCCTTGTACGTCGCTTTGGACAAAAGCGTCTGCTAAATGACTAAATGTAAATGTAAATGTAGATGGATAAAAGCGTCTGCTAAATGACTAAATGTAAATGGTAGTAAGGGTCATTCCATGTCGTCATGGTTTGTTGTGTCCCTTCAACTGATTTGGTGTATTTACATTGAAACATTTACAGGGGGGGGGGGGGGGGGGATTATTGACAAAGGGCTATCTTTGGTTTTTGCACTTGTCCTCTCAATATTCACAACTTTATCCTGACCCTAAATTAGGGGATGGAGGTGTGTCTGCCAGTTAAGTACAAAGTAAACGAGACGTTTGTATATAGGTACCCTACATTCATCCTACTATGTGCAGTCGAGAGCAGATCCCTTTTGTCTTATTCACTTGAAGTGCACTACCTACCTACATGCTGGTACAGCCACATAAGCTCCAGTTGTGTAGATGATGATATCCTACGGATAGTTGGAAGTACATCAAAGAAGTGAAATGTTCAGATCAGATATGCACATCACTCAGTCACAACATAGATAGGACAGTGTAAATACATACATTCTACTTCGCCATTACCTTCAGTTAAAATATTCCAAAATAAAAAAAATACTAAGGACAATGAGACATCATGTAATATGCAACTACTACTTAATGGACTTCTACTATCTGAGGATCAAGTGTCCTTAGATCAGGATCAGTGTCCTTAGAATCTAAAAGCTTGGCATAACTCCAGATGAGTAAATAGTAAGGCAGAGTCTTGTTATTCATGGCCTGGCCTGTACTGGCCTGTACAATCACCCGATTCAAACCCTGTTGATCTCTTCACTGGAAGGTAAGGGGAAACCCTCTAAGCCTGTTGCTCCTCTACCAAAGTGCTGCAAAAGGTGGGGGTTGAAATAAGAAATTGATCAGGGGGAGTCTGTAGTTGAGTTGACATGGAACTCTTTTGTGCCTGTCCTGCAGTCCAACCCTTCTTGTTTCCTCTCTTTCAGATCATGCACGCCTTCTCCGTCGCTCCATTTGACCAAAACCTGTCCATAGATGGGCGGAGCCTCACCGATGACTCCGCCACTCTGGGTAGCCTCGGGGTGACACCGGAGTGCGTCATCTGCCTTAAGGTACAGAGTTCAAATCAAGCGTTCACTTCTGTTACTATTCAATTTCATTTGATTAAAACACCGTTACCAATGTCTCACAAGACTCACAAACTCAGATAGATAGATAGATAGATGGATACTTTATTAATCCCGAAGGAAATTTAGGTCATCCAGTAGCTTATACACTTAACTTAACTCACAAACATACATACACAAATCACAGTAGAATCACAGTAGAAAAACAATACACATAGGGAGAACATCCCTTGTTACAGTAAGAATTTGAGCGCTACCTAGCTCAGATTAGCATCTTCTCGAGGGCCAATTAAGAGATCCAATGAGAAGGGAAGCAAGTGGACAGGGAAGAAAAGGGTAGAAGAGAAAAATGAGGCTTGTGATTGGGACAAAAGGACCCGAACCAGCAGGAAGAATATGTACATCTGGACCAGGCCTTTACCTATTTAAGTCCGAATGGAAGTGGCTTCACAAGTCAGAAATGTTTTGACACTCTTGTCTATGAGAAGTATAATCACAAATTTGCCGCAGCTCTCCAGAACAGCATCAGTCTAAAACTAGAAGAAGGGTGAAGAGGTTTTAAAAAGTGATAGACTAGAAGTTAGGTGGATGGAAAGGACAAAGGTAGATAACATTTCGATAGAACAGATTTTATGGTTAAAATATAAGTATAGTAAAGTAGTAAAACATCAGAAAAATATTTTGGAGAAACTTGTCAGAGGACAGTTTCTGTTGTCAGGGAATACAGGAGCTTGGATTGTAGGATTCTCAGTGGCTCCTTGAGAAGAAGTCAAGCATGAAGAGTATGGAATGCATGACTGACACAAACACAAACACAACGCACCTACTTGTGTTTGTTATGTAATCTGTGTTGTACATAAAACTGAGATGATCAAGTTGGAGTGGACACTGAGCTCGTCAGATAGGTTTTGTTGAATTGGTCATTTGGTTCAACAGGTATATTTACCAAATAGTACAGAAATGGATAACTTAAAGCAAGATTATGTAACAATTGTACCTTGAAGTAACGGCTTCAAAATAATTTGGTTGGGTACACTGACTTGACTAATACGGAGAATGGCGCCACTGCCCCAGAATGCCAGGTACGCCTGGTACTGCACTGTGTAACCTAGGGCACAGCACCTCTCGCAAGAACTATGGAGCGCTTTATAGTACCATCGCCTGGTACCGCACTGTGTAACCTTGGGCACAGCACCTCTCGCAAGAACTATGGAGCGCTTTATAGTACCATCGCCTGGTACCGCACTGTGTAACCTTGGGCACAGCACCTCTCGCAAGAACTATGGAGCGCTTTATAGTACCATCGCCTGGTACCGCACTGTGTAACCTTGGGCACAGCACCTCTCGCAAGAACTATGGAGCGCTTTATAGTACCATCGCCTGGTACCGCACTGTGTAACCTTGGGCACAGCACCTCTCGCAAGAACTATGGAGCGCTTTATAGTACCATCGCCTGGTACTGCACTGTGTAACCTTGGGCACAGCACCTCTCGCAAGAACTATGGAACGCTTTATAGTACCACCTCACGCGACAACAACTAGACCCTTCTGCTAGCTTTGAGAAAAAGCTACAGTGGGAAAAATAAGTATTTGAACCCCTGCCGATTTCGCAAGTTTGGCCACTTCCAAAGAAATGTGTGATCTATAATTGTAATAGTAGGTGTATTTTAACAGTGAGAAACAGAATATCAACAAAAAAATCCAGAAAACTGCATTTTATAACATTTATGACTTAATTTGCATTTGATGCAGAAAATAAGTATATGAACCCCAAGCAAAACATGACTTAGTACTTGGTGGAATAACCCTTGTTGGCTAGCACAGACGTCAGACTTTCAGGAGTTCAAATACTTATTTTCCCCACTGTAGCTTAGTATTCTCTGGAGCGAGGAAGAGAAACGTATTAGCTGTCTTGCCGTGTTGTCTTGTGTTGCGTTTATTTGTTTGGCTGTGTTAGGAAAGTTGTGGATTCGCTAGTTTTTCGTCATGAACATCCCTGCCAATGTTATTGTTATTACGTAGGCTGTAACCTTATCTGTGTCCCTGTTTCACAGAGATTTGTAGTTTTTCCAGATGCCCAATTCAATTCAATTCAATTGTATTTATGTAGCGCCATAGCAATACAATTGTCTCAAGGCGCTTTACAGAGCCCAGAGCCTTGACCCCGTTAGTGCAAGCACAATGGCAACACGGGCAAGAAAAAACTCCCTGTTAGTCAGGATAGAACCTTAAGCAGAACCACGGCACATAAGGGGGGACCCATCTGCTTGAGGTAGGGCGGGGCCCAAAGTTATCAACCTCAGTCCCGTCTCAGTCTTACTTCCAAATATATTTATCAACAAATACATGTGTACCACTGTCCATTAGGGGGTCTCAACGTGTGATTTGTATTTATTACAGTGGTGTAAAAGTGAACTACACTCCACAACATTAGGGGGAGCTCAGCAGCTAAAAAAATACCAATTCTCACATAATGTGCTTTAATTTTGATTTCTGTATGTTGCATTACAGGAAGTTTGACAAACGTAACAGTACTTGTTGGTTGTGGTTTCTATATATTTATATTGTAATAACATCTCTCCCCATCTCAGGCTGACGAACCTTTAACAGATTATGCTGCAATAGATGATGTATACCAAGGTGAGATTAGACGTCCCAACTGTATATATTACTGAACATTTTATCCATTGATTTTGCATCCTAAACTCAGTCTGATAAACGGGTTGCTTTACAGTGTGTTTGCCTGAGGAGGGATTTAAAGGTAAGATTATGCATTTGAATTTTTTTTTTCATGTTTTAATAGAAACTAATGGGATAGTTCGCCCCAAAATGAAAATTCTGTCATTATTTCCTTATCCTCATGCCTACAGGAAACCTTCTTGCGGTATGAAGCCCTATGGCAGAATAGAGATAGACAGAGAGAGCATTTCATTGCAATAGCAGTGGACAGCAGCGACATCCTTCATCCTCTAAAATGTTTAGATAGCTTTACATGAGGAACAGACCTCACAAAAAAATTGTTTTGGTGTGCGACCATGAAAATCTTACACAAATCTTTTGGTCTGTTCCTCACATATAGCCTCAGAAGACTTGGAGTGTGTTTCATTAGTTATATAGGTGTTTTTCCATTAAACAGTAAAACCCATAACACAGGTTTCTCCTGGCAAAAAGGCAAGTAGGTGAGGGCAGAATTCAAATTTTGGGACAAACCATCTCTGTATTTACATTCATATATTGCTTCTGATTGTTTGGGTAATTCCACCTACTGAAGATGGGCTCTTTTTCCTTGTTTGTTTGTTTGTTTGTTTGTTTGTTTGTTTGTTTTCAGGCACAGGGCTTCTTGGACATTGAAGAAAAACATCAGGTTCTGGATTCATGTTGATGTTAGAAATATTTCCAAAATGGCTATTGAGATGGGAATTTCTAAGACGGGAATTTCTTTAGATTTTATGTTTTTAGAATTTTTTCATCATTGTCGTCATAAAACCATTATTTTCACTGTGTTGCCAGTTGACAAACATGTCTGTCTTTCATTAAGTAAACAGAGAAACATGTTTGGGCCTTTTTAAGACTGAAGGTGTTCTGCAGTTGTCTCCTCAAGCGTTATGTGAAATCTTCCTTCTAGCAGTCCCTGTCTCTCCACTTGAAGGGATGGGTTGTGTGGGAAATGACACGATGTCTTCGAATTCTCTTCCTTAAGCTGGGGCTTCTGTTCCCTGTTCTGTTCTGTTTTGTCAGTCAGATATGTTGAAGAATCCTTGAGAAACTGAAATATTGAAAATATCTTTTCTTGTGTGCCTGAGACTCACCAGTGTATGGATGTGTGGGGTGTTACATACAGTATGAGTGAGAGAAAGTGAGAACTTGAACGTTACAGGAACATGACTAGAAAGTGTATTTGAAACTGAAGATGTATCTGTAACCTTAAATGGGGTGCATATGTAGCTTTCTTTATGACCTTTCTTATGAGCAATAAAATTATTCTCTTCTCTAAAAAAAAATATCCTGTGTTTTTTTTTAACTATTAAGTTTTCACACTCATGTCAAGAACCAGGACCTGTTCGCTGGTGTCATATTTTCAATTCAATACAGTATGTACAGTGGGGAAAATAAGTATTTGAACCCCTGCCGATTTCGCAAGTTTGGCCACTTGCAAAGAAATGTGTGATCTATAATTGTAATGGTAGGTGTATTTTAACAGTGAGAAATAGAATATCAACAAACAAATCCAGAAAACTGCATTTTAAAACATTTATGACTTTATTTGTATTTGAACCCCTAGCAAAACATGACTTAGTACTTGGTGGAATAACCCTTGTTGGCAAGCACAGACATCAGACTTTTCTTGTAGTTGGTCACCAGGTTTACACACATCTCAGGAGGGATTTTGGTCCACTCCTCTTTGCAGATCCTCTCTAAATCCTTAAGGTTGCGTTTTCAATGGGAGGGAATGAGGTTCAAGCCCAATATTCCATGTTACATGGCCCCATCCATAGTCCCCTCGATGCAGTGGAGTCGTCCTGTACCCTTGGCAGAGAAACAGCCCCAAAGCATAATGTTTCCACCTCCATGCTTGACGGTGGGGATGGTGTTGGGGTCATATTTAGCATTCTTCCCCCTCCAAACGCAGCAAGTCGAGTTGATGCCAAAGAGCTTGATTTTGGAGGAGGTCTCATCTGACCACATCCTGTCTCCCAATCCTCCTTAGAATCATTCAAGTGTTCATTGGCAAACTTCAGACGGCCCTGTACATATGCTTCCTTGAACAGGGGGACCTTGCGAGTGCTGCAGTACTTCAAACCATTACGGCGTAGTGTGTTGCCAATGGTTTTCTTGGTGACTGGGGTCCCAGCTGCCTTGAGATCATTCACAAGCTCTCCCTGTGTAGTTCTGGGGTTATTCTGTTTGTGTTCATAGGGTACCACCCTCTTCCATTATCCAGCAGGTACACCCACTGCGGAGTCCAAAGTCACTGTATCTATGGTGTTGCCCAGCCAGCCTATGTCAGTGTATCTATGGTGTTGCCCAGCCAGCCTATGTCAGTGTATCTATGGTGTTGCTTATGAATGCCTATGTCAGTGTATCTATGGTGTTGCCCAGCCAGCCTATGTCAGTGTATCTATGGTGTTGCCCAGCCAGCCTATGTCACTGTATCTATGGTGTTGCCCAGCCAGCCTATGTCAGTGTATCTATGGTGTTGCTTATGAATGCCTATGTCACTGTATCTATGGTGTTGCCCAGCCAGCCTATGTCAGTATCTATGGTGTTGCCCAGCCTATGTCACTGTATCTTATGAGTAGCTTATGAATGTCTGTCAATATTTCATGAGTAGCTTATGAATGTCTGTCAATATTTCATGAGTAGTTTATGAATGTCTGTCAATATTTCATGAGTAGCTTATGAATGCCTGTCAATATTTCATGAGTAGCTTATGAATGCCTATGTCAATATTTTATGAGAATGCTGCTTTGCATGTCACTGTACTATACAGACAGAAGGATTCATGAATATATTAACAGCATTTCATGTTAAATATTGCAATGGAAGGTACTGGCGCCTCTGAGCCGTGTTGATCTGGATTATGTTGCTCATTTATTTGACTTTGGTACAGAAATAGATAGATGAAGTTTGCATTACAGAGAAGGGACTAGACTGATACATTACAGAGAAGGGACTGGGGCATTACAGAGAAGGGACTAGGCTGATACATGCAAGTGTCTGTACAATACAATTGTAACAGGGGACTTTTATATTGAAAATAAGTAGCAGTGTTCCATAATTAGGTTAGTGCATGAACATTTATTCATGCATTCCTGAATTTATTCTAAGGTTTTATGAACGTGACATGCACTCACCCTTGTTATAAAGTCTTACCGATATGATGAGCGGCAGATTACTCACTAAGGCCACAAGTAGCCTATTTGACATGATATTATATGCAACCGTTTTAGAGCTGTCTGTTTGCTTGATTAGGAAACACTTCTCTTAGTTATCCGTGAATGTCTCCTCCTCCTCCCTTTATCCCTGTTGGGCAATGCTGTACTTGCTAACCTCAAGGGCCACTATTACTGACTGAAAGCATACGGTAGGCAGACATTCAGCATAGACACTCAGTATGACTGCCACTGCATGCAGGTGGTCATATAATAATAATAATAATAAAACTTTATTTATATAGCACCTTTCATGCAAAAGAATGCAGCTCAAAGTGCTTTAAATATAATATAATGTTTGTTAAATCTTTCTTTTTCTTCCACTTTTTTTCTGGAGTGGTGCACCTAGTGAATGATGGTAAAAGCAAAAATGTAGCATTTTACTAGCCAACATCCTGTGATGTAAAGGTTCAAAGTTCACCAAATTTGACACCCTGCTTCACTACCACAATCTTTGGACAAACACCACATTTTGTGAAATGTCATCCATAGGGGGCGCTGCCACTGACACATGTCAATATCTTAAGAACTGCTTAAGCTATGATTTATAAATGTAGTTTACTTAGACTCGGCTACATTTGCTCATATCGCCTACAGTTCGATTTGGCTGACATTTTGTAGGCTTATTCATAATGGCATATAGAAGCTATTTACCAAATTTCAAACAAATCAGCCATTAGATGTCGCGAAAATAAGCTACAACATATTTTCCTGTATTCCTTTGACATGGTTTGGTGTATTTTTTTTAATTCACTTTGCCTTTAAATCCTTACTTAACATTTACAAAATTCAAATGGTCCTCTTTCACCTGCTGAAGCAGTCAAATCATTCAACCTTTTGCTACTTGGGGCAGTTTGGTTAACTTCATTTGATTTGTAAATAAATATACATCCATTCCTGCCATTCAGGCCTGCAACGGGGGCAATTTAGGGGTAGTAATGAGGTAGAATAATGATGTGATTTGAAACTAGTGATGTCAATAGGTCATTGTAATCATGATTTGGTACAAAAGCAGCATCCAGGAAAGGCCTAGTCCTTTAGGAGCAAAGGTGGGCTGAGGATCGCCAGTTTGCCAACAAATGCATGAGCAAATAATTGAAGAGGGAAGGGATTTGGATATTTCACCCTCCACGCTGCATAACATAATTAAAAGATTCAAGGAATCTGGAGGAATTTCAGTGCGTAAAGGGCAAGGGCGCAAGCCTTAGCTGAATAACCCTTGATCTCCGATTGCTCAGACAGCACTGCATCAAGAACCGTCTTTCATCAATAAGCGATATAACCACATGGGCTCAGGATTACTTTGGAAAACCTTTGTCAAGCACTACAATATGTAGCTACATCCACAAATGTCAGTTAAAACTTTACTGTGCCAAAAGGAAGCCTAATGTTAACCATGTCCAGAAGCGCCGTCGACTTCTCTGGGCCCGGTCCACAAGTCCAGAAGCCAGGGTCTGTCATGGCGACATGAACATCCACCTAGACACCAACTCAGCTGGCTTTCGAACCCTGGTTCACTCGTTCGACCTACAACAGGTCCCCACTCCTCCAACTCACAAAGCAGGAAAAGAGCTTGACCTCATCCTTGCTCGGAACTGCACCACGGACAACCTAACGGTAACCCCTCTGCATCGCTCGGACCACTTCTTCATTCGCTTCGATGTTCGGCTCATTGAGCAACCCTCTGTCCCCCCTCCGATGGTCTTGTTCCGGCGCAACCTCCGCAACCTCTCTCCCACCCACTTTTCCTCTCTGGTTTCTTCTGCTCTTCCACCTTTATCCACTTTCTCCTCACTAGGTGTCGATGATGCCACAGAGTCACTCTGCTCCACTCTGAGCTCATGCTTGGACACTTTGTGTCCACTTTCCACCAGACCTGCTCGTTCTACCCAGTCTCATTCGTGGCTGAGTGATACCCTCCGAACGCAGCGCTCCAATCTCAGAGCGGCTGAGAGAAAGTGGCACAAATCTGCAGCACTGGACGATCTTGCAAGCTACCAGACACTGCTGGCCTCCTTCTCATCCAGCATCACTGCTGCTAAGAAGACTTTTTTCAACGACAAGATCAACGGTGCAACTGACGCTCGGAAACTATTCTCCACCTTCAAAACTCTGCTCTACCCTCCTCCTCCTCCCCCAGCTACTAACCTCACTGCTGATAACTTTGCTTCCTTTTTCACAGAGAAAGTGGCAGCCATCGGGAAACAGTTCGACCAACTGTCTCCCCCCCCTAAGGGCGCAACCGTCAATGGCTCATCATTTCCTTCTTTCACCCCTCTCAGCGAGAGTGAGGTCTCCAAAATCCTAACAGGTAGCCGTCCAACTACATGCCCGCTGGACCCCATCCCATCCAATATCCTTCAAGCCATATCGCCTGCCGTCTTACCGGCAATAACACAGGTGATTAATGCTTCATTTCATTCTGGAACATTCCCTTCTTCATTTAAAGTGGCTCGGGTAACACCGCTGCTCAAGAAGCCGTCTCTCGATCCCACTCAGGTGGAAAACTATCGACCGGTCTCACTTCTCACGCTCCTATCAAAAACCATTGAGAGGGCAGCTTCCAAACAGGTCACAGAGTTCCTATCAAGGAACAATCTCCTCGATCCAAACCAGTCTGGATTCAAAAGTGGTCACTCCACCGAAACATCCCTGTTGTCTGTGACGGAGGCCTTGAAAACAGCTAGAGCAGCAGCTCAATCCTCAGCTCTCGTCCTGCTTGATTTATCAGCTGCGTTTGATACAGTCAACCACCGCATCCTTCTGTCCATACTGTCAAGTATGGGCATTTCTGGCAAGGCGCACTCCTGGTTTGAATCGTACCTCACTGGGCGCTCGTTCAATGTGTCATGGCAAGGTCAGCTGTCTGTACCTCACCACCTTACCACAGGGGTGCCCCAAGGCTCGGTGATGGGACCACTTCTCTTTGCCATTTACACCACTTCGCTGGGCCCTATCATCCGCTCGCATGGTTTTTCCTATCATTGCTATGCCGATGATACTCAACTGTTTCTGTCTTTCCCTCCTGAGGACACCACTGTCTCGGCGCGGATCTCGGACTGTCTTGCTGATATATCCACATGGATGAAAAACCACCACCTTCAGCTGAACCTGGCCAAAACGGAACTGATGGTCTTTCCAGCCAAACAGGCCATCCACCACAACATCAGCATCAATATTGACTCCTTGTCTCTTGTTCCATCCAAAACAGCAAGAAACCTCGGGGTCATTATTGATGACCAACTGACTTTCACGGACCACATTGCCTCTGTCTCTAGGTCCTGCCGCTTTGCGCTATTCAACATCCGCAAAATCAGGCCGTACCTAACCCAGTATGCCACCCAGCTGCTGGTGCAAACCTTGGTGAATTCCCGCCTTGATTACTGCAACGCCCTCCTAACGGGCCTGCCGGCTTGCGTGGTGAAACCACTACAAATGATCCAGAACGCGGCGGCGCGTCTGGTGTTCAACCAACCGAAGAGGGCACACGTCACCCCGCTTCTTATTGACCTCCACTGGCTGCCTGTAGCTGCTCGCATTAAGTTCAAGTCACTTATGCTTGCCTACAGAGTGCTTGATGGTTCTGCTCCCACCTACCTAAATGCTCTTGTAAGGGCAAATGTTACACCCAGGATGCTGCGCTCTTCTAGTGAGCGTCGTTTGGCACTGCCGTCTGTGCAAGTACGGCAGTCCAGACTATTCTCATTTGTAGTTCCACGTTGGTGGAATGAACTACCCAGCACTACCAGAGCAGGGGCGTCCCTCTCTACCTTTAAGAAGCTTTTGAAGACCCAACTCTTTAGAGAGCACTTCCCATCCTAACTGCCACTTCGACTAGTAACTTGCAATTACAGCAGTTACATTTCTGCACTTCTTTCTTTTTTATTTCATTTTGTTATATTTCTTATGTAAAGTAGTATTTATTTATTGTTACACCAGGTTCTATTGCTCGTAGCTTGAATATTCTCTCCCTTGTACGTCGCTTTGGACAAAAGCGTCTGCTAAATGACTAAAATGTAAATGTAAATGGTATGAGGTTGTGTCAGTGCCCTTGGCAAAGGTAACATACCCTTCTGTGGTGGCACCATTAATGCCGAAAAGTACATAGAGATGTTTGAGCAACATATGCTGCCTTCAAGACGACATCCTTTCCAGGGAAGTCCATGCATTTCAACAAGACAATGCAAAACCACATTCTGCACACATTTCAAAGGCATGGCTGAGGAAGAAGGGTGTGCGGGTGCTGGACTGGCCTGCCTGCAGTCCTGACTTGTCCCCAAAAGAGAATGTGTGGCTCATTTTGAAATTCGACAACAAAGACCCCGTACCGTTGCACACCATAAGACTTGTTTGAAAGAAAGAATGGGACAAAGTTACACCTGAAACGCTTCCTCACTTGGTGTCTTCAGTCCTGAACGTCTTTTAAGTGTTGTGAAAAGGAATGGCAACATTACAAAGCAGGGACGTCCACAGGAGGGGGCTAAGGTTGCTCGGGCAACTGCCCGTTTGCCCTCCTCGCCTGAAGTTGCCCCTCCGAAGGAAACATATATATTTTTTTAAATAGTATTACGGCAGAACTTCATGTAGGCCTAGATAAAATAATCGCGGAATATGTGTGCGGGGGGAGGGGGCGTGGCGGTGGCAGTTAGTGATGGACCCTGACAATTTCAGAGTTTCAAGTGATATAGGCAGAATATGCGTCCTGGGGGCGTGGTGGCGGCGGTTACAAAAATTAACGTGTTGCCCCTTTTTTCCAGGGCAGAGCAAAGGCCCTTCAAAATTCCTGTGCACGTCCCTGATACAAAGTGATAAATGCTTTACTGTCCCAACGTTTTTTGAAATATGTTGCAAGAATCACAAGAGTGTTTATTTCGAAAAAAAACAATACAATTCATGAGGTAAAACATCAAATAATCTATTGTTTTCAATGTAATACAGGTCCAAGACAATTTTCAAATGAATGTTTTCAGTTTTAATTTTAATTTAACATACCGTCCCAACTTTTTCTGATTTGGGGTTTTAGTTTAGTGTATACCCTTGTCCTGTTTGATACTTGTAGGCCTAACATGTCCTGTATATGTACTACTGTGTGCAAGCCTCTTGCCTTTAACTAATAACCCCACATTTTATGTATATATGCATATTTTTCAAAACAAGTACAGTTCTACAATTTTTTCACAAAATGCTCAAATTCAGCACAAGAATATATCTGTTCTAAATCATCATATTCACTAGACAGGTCTCAAAACCACCGAACATCAGTGTACAGCCGCCATATCCACAAACCACAGTCCCTTCACTCAGAATAAGATATACAACAAACTATTATGCATATATCTAGTTCATCTTTTAGATTAGATTAACACCTAATAAGCACCTAATAACATTTAACAACTAACAGAGGACATTCAGCCATGAAGGCCAAAAAAAAAAAAAAAACATGAATTGTAACAACATAATCCAAACGCCAGGCTAAGAGTAAATTGCTATACAAGCCCTTCAGTTTTGTTTTTACAGTTTAAACTTTTACATACTTTGTACTTTAAACTAGAAACATGCTTTAAAGTCACAAAACTGTACAATTAAGAGAAACAGGAACACAGGTTTAAAAATCGTATGATTAAAACATGAGTTGACATGAGTAGGAGGCAACAGAAAAAAACTAGCTGGATAATGACAGGTTTTCCTGCTGAGCGCACGCATGCAGATGACTCAGGTCAATGTCTTTGGTCTCTCTAACAGAAAGGTTTCAGTTGACTGAGCAATGGCTTGAGTCTGTTCTATTGGTGTGGTGATGCTGTAAGAGTTACACAGTTACAATTGTGGTACTGATGCTGTTGTTGGTGGTAGCATTAGTCAGTGAGCTCTGGGGAGAGACCGTGGCCAGGCGGTGATCCTTGGTCTGAGGGCAGCTGCGGGCACAGAGCGGGCACAGCTGGCACGACGCACAGAAGGAGTTGCAGCAGGGCAGCAGGCGGCACACACTCACCCTCCACAGGCACCAACCGGGCGACCAGCAGCACCAACACAGCAGTGCCGTGCCCACCAGGAGCCCGAGGGCCACATACCAAGCCAGAGGGGACACATACTTCAGGGAGTCTGGAGGTCAAATAGATAAACAGGCAATACAACCAGTCAGAGAAAGTATGTATTAGATGCATTAATCAGTACTTCAATAGACTCTCCACAATGAGTATGTATTATATGCATTAATCAGTACTTCAATAGACTCTCCACAATGAGTATGTATTAGATGCATTAATCAGTACTTCAATAGACTCTCCACAATGAGTATGTATTATATGCATTCATCAGTACTTCAATAGACTCTCCACAATGAGTATGTATTATATGCATTAATCAGTACTTCAATAGACTCTCCACAATTAATGGTCTGCATGCTGCTTTTGTTCCTGGGAGGTTGTTTTACTTCTGTACCAAGGCCTCGTTTATATGATGCAACCCAAAAAAAATGGTTACTACTGATGGTGGAATGAAAGTGACATCTGAAAGACAACTTTTGGTCCTGAGGCATATCCTGTGGCTCAGCTGGTAGAACCAGGTGCTAACAACACCAAGAGCATGGGTTTAATACCCAGGGAACACACATACTGATGCAAATGTATATCTGTACTGTACTTTAAGCTTTGGATAAAAGTATCTGCTAAATGAAGAGGCCAAAATTAAAAAAGTATAGGCCTATGTGAAATTGATTTCATCCTGTTATTATTTAAATAATTAAAGTAGAAAGGTAAACTTCTCATTATATTATTCATTTCTGTCACTTTTTATGTATATTGACGAATTTAAGGAATTATATCATTTTTTTAAAAGTATTTTAAGGAGTCATTGTGATTTTCTTGCCCATCGTAATATAACAGGGTAGCGCACTATTCAGACGTATGCACCAGTGGTGATGCGTGAGAAATTCAATCAGGGCCCACGTCCTTCTTCCTCTTGTCTTGTACCAGCGTATGGTCATACGCTCCTGAATATATATGCTACGGCGATACACTTCTAATCCAATCATGTCTAATCACTTTGCACCACGACAATTAGGTGTTTAATATAATATTGTCAGTTAAGAAGAAGCTTCCTGAGAGGAATAATAGGCCATCAATGGAGCGAGAGCTTCCTCTGATATCAATGTAGTGAATGAAAGGGGGAAGACTCCCACCCCCCTTGGCCTTTTAACGTTGAACAAACTGCTGTTACACACGGCTAATACTCGGGTGCAGTCAGTACATGGTTTTGTTTTATAAATAAAAAAAACTGTAATGCGGTTTATATATGCTGCGTTAACATTCAGGAAAATACTGTAACCATTTCAAGGTTATATGAAGTCAACTTATTTAACTTCATTGTTCGACTACTTACTTAGGGCCTAGGCTGAAAAATCCCAAAGTTTCCCTTTAACAAGAGTTCATATTCACACATATTAACATGAGCCAGAAAAAGGGTTATTGTCCATAGGGTGGCACTCTAACACACCACCATGCATTGTCCTCTATTGTCCACAGGGTGGCGCTATAACACACCACCATGCATTGTCCTCTATTGTCCACAGGGTGGCACTCTAACACACCACCATGTATTGTCCTCTATTGTTCTCCAATGGTGGTTTCAAGTTTCAAGTTTATTGTCATGTACTCCTCATCTACGCATATGGACAGCCAAACTCTACCCACTCACTGTTCTTTTTCTTTCTCTCCTAATCTAGACTATCTTCGCTATGGGACGCTGCTGTAGTCTCTCCACCCGGTCTACCAGTAGAAACCCTCGGCCAATTGCACCCACCGCCACCGCACTGCCGTACACTTACTCTACCTCATACCCTATGCTAGTATTTATATACAATATATATTATTGCCACCATCGACATGTTTCTCTGTTCCTACTCCCCTTACCCCTGTAACAGTAACCCTATGAGCACAGTGTATACCCACTAAACTGGTCTTGTTTGTATCATGTATTTACCACTGGATGTCTGTATATATATTATGTACATCTACCAAATGCAGGCTATGTACAACACCTGTTGTTTCCCTTCCCCTTCTGCCACACAACCCTCCCCCCTTCCCCCCTTCCTATCTCCACCCGGCCGACCTCAAGCAGATGGGTTCCCCCTTATGTGCCGTGGTTCTGCTTAAGGTTCCTTCATGACTTACAGGGAGTTTTTTCTTGCCCGTGTTGCCATTGTGCTTGCACTAAGGGGGTTCAGGCTCTGGGCTCTGTAAAGCGCCTAGAGACAATTGTATTATTATGGCGCTATATAAATAAAATTGAATTGAATTGAATTGAATGTACTCATAAAAAGTTACGGTGATACTGCAAAATTGTATAAATAGGGGGAAACAAATGCATTGCTGTCTTTCAAGGACTGTTTCCTGTGCAAAGTTCAAATTGAGTGATCTATTTGACTAAATTTAACCACAATTCCACCTCTTCTTTCTCCTGTTGAAGCTGCGTATAGGTTGTTTTAGAGTGTAACATTTTGGAGATGGATAGATTTAATTTCCTCTGTAATTTCATAACCTCACCCCTAGACAGTCATTTTTATATCCAAAGGGAGATCTCTCTCTCTCATATCTGGCTCAGGGGATGAGACTCTCTCTCTCTCTCTCTCTCTCTCTCTCTCTCTCTCTCTCTCTCTCTCTCTTATATCTGGCTCAGGGGATGAGACTCTCTCTCTCTCTCTCTCTTATATCTGGCTCAGGGGATGAGACTCTCTCTCTCTCTCTCTCTCTCTCTCTCTTATATCTGGCTCAGGGGATGAGACTCTCTCTCTCTCTCTTACTACTCATAGGTAGTACCTAATTATGATGAGTTATTTTACTACAAGTATCTAATTATGATGAGTTCTTGTACTACAAGTTCCTAATTATGATGAGTTGAAAGAGTGGCACCTGTGTCATTTGTGAATAACTTGTCATTCCTGTCTTCTGTTGAAACTCAAAAGCACAGGGATTTGAAGACTTGTCTTATATTCCAAAGTATTATATTGTAATTGGATTATTTTTAATGTTAGCAGGCAAATAAAATACATTGCCTTGGAAATATACAAGAGCATAAAAGTTCGCAATGCAAAGTGATGTTATTCGGTGATATTAAGGGGTTAGATTAAATATATCTCTATAATTATAATTTTATTTTTTTGCACTATATCTGAGTTATGTTTCTTTGATGTCTATTTTTATGTGCATGTCATTTCTTTGTGCATATTATGTATTTGCTGTAAAGCACTTTGAGCTGCATTCTTTTGCATGAGGTGCTATATAAATAAAGTTTTATTATTATTATTATTCTTAATGAATTCAATGATGCGATTCCAGAAGCAACAACAGGTATTGCCCACACACTTTCTCCAGGTCCTTAGGGTGTACGTTTACCAGTCATTTGCCTTCGACTTGCCAACTAAGACAAACTCCATATCTTTAAAATATTAGGGAGCAATCAATGTCTCCAGACTTCAAGCCACCAACATAACCTTGACCATCGTTACTCCTCAGAGGTCCCGTGATTCATAACCTTGACCATCGTTACTTCTCAGAGGTCCCGTGATTCATAACCTTGACCATTGTTACTCCTTCTCAGAGGTCCCGTGATTCTGCTGTTTGAGTTCTTGTTTTTCCGGAAACTTGTGCTTTTGTTTACATTTTGATCATGTGGTGGTGTCATGTGCCTTCTGTTTTTGTTTTGAAATGACACGAGTCTCTGACCACACCCTGTCTTTGTTTGATTTCCCGCCATTTTGTGAGCACACCTGATTTCTGTTTGTTGCGATTGGTTTGTGGGTATTTAAGCCCAGTGTGCCTATCAGTCTCTGCCAGATCGTACCAGTTTTTTTATTTATTTTTATTTATTTATTTATTTATTTATTTATTACACCTGTGCCTTTCCAGCGATGAGTAAGTCTGCTATACTCTGTCTGCCTGCGATCTTGACCTTCGCCTGACCTTTGACCTGACCCTGTATGGATTCTGTGTTTTGGATACCCTTGCCTTGGACTCTGTTTGACTTTTGGATTTTTGACCTTTTGCCTACCTGTTGACTGTGACACTGTTTTTTTGCCTTTGGATTGTTGCCTGAGAACTTTATTAAAACTAACTCTGAACCTTGAGCTGTGTTGCCTGCTAGTGGGTCCTTCACTACTGAACGCCTAACAGGTCCATTAACCCCTCCCACTCCATTTTTGCATTAAGACTGCCGTATACTAAAAATATACCACTGCAACAGACATTGCTGGACAAGGTCGATTTCGGAGCGTTTGCCTGTATGCCAAGTTGTAATGTGAAATCTATGGATTGTTTATACAAATGAGGCCCCAGGTGTCAAGGTCAGTTCCTCAACAACTGGTATGATCTGGCGTAGAGCCGGGAGTAGAAATAAAAATGTAGTTAATTTAGGATTATTGGCTACAGTTCAGTGTATTTTCAGAGTAGCTGAAAACCAAGCCAAGCTGACAAAACCACAAATACATTTTTCAAATATGTCCCTTGTGCACTGTCCATTTACAGTACTTTCAAATGTATTGTTCTCTCTAGACAGAGAGATTGGACCAATCTGTGGGTACCTTGATGGGGAGATTATGAGAAGCCGAAGAACAATTGTTGTTCAGTCAGGGTAAGATTAGTTAACAGTTGTGAGAGTGAAGTTGGTTTGGTCTTAGTGAGCTACATCTGCTTCAATGTTACTACAGCTACAATAGCAGGATACACAGACCTGCTGCTGCAAAGAATAGACATATAGCACTATACATAAAGCACACTACACTATACACTACTATACACTAGACATTAAGCACACTACACTATACACTACTATACACTAGACATGAAGCACACTACACTATACACTACTATACA
>NC_045156.1:31534644-31586861 GCF_900700415.2 Clupea harengus
TGGCTTGTATTTGATTCAAACTAATTCAATTCAATTGCAATGAAGGAGTGAGCCATGGTCTTCTGACAGTCTTCTTACACTTATATTCACAGTAACATAATAACATTTAATGTACCTGGCTACGACACTAACTCCTAAATGTTGTCTTCTTTGTGTTTCTGTCTGTAACTATGTTTGTATGTATGCTGCTGCCTGTCTTGGCCAGGTCTCCCTTGAAAAAGAGATTCTTAATCTCAATGGGTTTTCTCCTGGTTAAATAAAGGTTAAATAAAAAATAAAAAATAAAAACATCATAGTGTCAAGAATGTCGTTTTTTTTCTCTCCATGCCTTGAGATCAGGCCAATCGTGGAACATTATCAAACCCTATCTGCAGAACCCCATCTGCGCTGAGAACAAAATCATAGAAGGATTTACTGTTAGTCAAGGGTTTATTAGCTCTGTAACCGTGGGCGACTTTAGTGCACACCGGGCGCTAAACTGCCTGGAATGCACAAAAGGAAGCTTCCTCTGTTCTGTGTACTCAGTTTTCATCTTTGATAATTGTGCTGCAATGAAAAATAAAACATTTAGACACAAAAAAATGGTCCCAATGAATGTCAATATGTGTAAAAGATATTGCCCAATCAAGTTGTCAGCTTGTCTAATTGCAGGTTGTAAAGTTCCAAATGTAATTAAACTCACCAGGACAAAGAGAATGAATTGCTGCCAGTGATGAAGGTAATAATATGACTCCAATTTTCTTAGTTAGAGTTATAATCTGAACAGTTTGTGATCATTCTGTCATGGTGATTTACAGTGTAAGCCTGTTATTACTGTTGGAAATGGGCTGAATTATCCATGAAGTATCTCGTACCTGATCTCCATCCATGTCCAGCTTTGTATGTGTGGCTCATGTTGACGCTATAAAGTAAGGTGTTTTCCACTAATATTCTTCTGTTTGTTAATACTGGGGTCAAGAACAGACACTTGGGGATAGTTAATTATTGCTATGTCTGCATCAAGGATACTTAATGTGTATCATTATTATTATTATTATTATTATTTTGTTTTTGAGGTTTGTGGGGCTGATGGGAGGTTGGAGATTGTTGACTTTTGTTGTTTATGTTGTTGTAAAAAATTTCAGAAAACATGAAGGAAAACGCTCTTGCCTTTGTATTTTTATCCTGTATAACCCCAACGTACATATTTCAATTAATATACATATATATATATATATAAAAGGATCTAATAGTATGAGGACAATCAAAGAACAAAAACTAGAGTCAATCCAGTGTTTGGAATGATCAGCAGGTGGTTATATTTCGCTGACACAAACAATCTGGACGGTACATTTTGCCAGTGTGGCGATGTATGAAATTGATGATACTCGCCACCATACAACCTTCTTTTGTCAGTTCTATATCGATAGCGATAATATGGAATATTACGTTTGGTTGTTTTTTTTTTTTTCAAATTAAAAGTCCCCCTTTGCAATCATATTTTAACAACAAATATTGTGATACTCTGTCAAAATGACGTAGCCTGGCCCTTTCTCTGCAAATGCAAACTGTGTTATCTGTATCTGTCTATTTCTATACCAAAGTAAAAGAGATGAGCAATATAGTCAAGATCAAGAGTGTGGTGGGGGTGGGATGGGTAGGTGGGTGTAGGGGGGCAGTGTGGTGGGGAGGGGTAGGTGTAGGGGGGCAGTGTGGTGGGGTGGGGAGTGTGGTGGGGTGGGTAGGTGCAATGGTCACACTATAATTGAGAGAAAATGTGGTTAGTAAACATCAATTCCATCAACAGAGGTACGTAAATGACTAACAGTAGGTAATATGACCACTTTATCAGTATTCATGCCTTAGGGGAGAGGCTGCCTGGAATGGTGTGTGGGGATTTTGTATGTGTTTTGTTGAATTATGTTTAGTTATGTCTGGCTGACTTGGTGCATGAGAATTTGAATTCTACAAAGATAGGAAGGGAGGCAGAATGAAACAACAGTGCACCACTGTCTGACGACAGCCACAACACGCACCGCACGCTGTATCTGGGATACGTAAAGGTTCTTCTACACAGTACAATATGCGCTGTCTATAGTCCAATTTGATATATATTGGGGATTTCATATATGTTTACTTTTGATGAGTTACGTTTAGTTATGTTGGCTGACATGGTGCATGAGAATTTTAGTTACACAAGGATTGCAAGGTTGGTAGGATACAGCTCGGGATCTGTAAAGGCCTTCCTACCGAGTCCAACATGGCTGATTGTGTAGGCTACAATATGTGTATATTTACATTATGTGGGAAACTTTAACATTTGTACTCAGAGGACAGATAATATCATTTTCAGCATCACGCTAAATAAAGAAAGGAAACAAGCACTGGAAAAAAAAGAAATTTACTCTATTCTGAAAATTGATCAACAATATTCAAACACCCCAACCCCTGAACTATACAAAGAGAAATTTAATTTAAAAGCAGAAATTGAGCTATTATCTACAGAAAAGACTGAGCAAGACTTGTTGCGATCACATGCAATTTTTCTACGAACATGGGGAGAGGGCAGGATGCCTTCCTGCCCATCAGTTAAAGGCCAGGTCTGCATCCAAGCTCATTTACATTTAGTCGTTTAGCAGACGCTCTTATCCAAAGCGACTTACAAGGATGTATACACATTTTACATTTACACTGATGGCACACTGCACATCAGGAGCAATTAGGGGTTCAGTGTCTTGCTCAAGGACGCTTCGACAGGGAATCGAACTAGCAAACTTCTGATTACTAAACGACTTCTCTACCTCCTGTACCATTGTCGCCCCCGCTCATCCCAACTATTAGAAAAACACATCAAGAACCGACAGGAAACCCAGTTTCTTCCGATACCTGCAGCTTCGCCATTTTACTCAAACCCACATCCTATCATATCCTTGGTTATCTGAACACTCAGTTATGGCTGATATACTTCAGATTCCTCTAACCCTGAGAGGCCAGATATCTATTATACACACCTTAATTATGTCATCCAAAAACACATCAATGGATACCATCAAAGCTAAAAGGGAAGAAAAAAAATCAGGGACTGATATATCTGAGGCAGTGTGAGACAGAGCTCTGAGCTGGGTGAATGGCTCCTCCTCTTGTGCACGTTTAAACTTAATTCAGTTTAAAATTCTCCATCGTACACACTACACAGTAAGGCTAAACTGGCCAAAATATACTCTAGCGAAGATGATCTATGTGACCGCTGTAGAATGTGCCAGAGGGGATTCAACCCACATGTTCTGGACGTGTTCTAGGATCATGAGAGAGTTCTGGACATCAATATTTGAGATCTTGAATGAGGCCTTTGGCTTAAATCTACAACCCAACCCTATAACAGCTTTATTTGGGGTACAGGGAGGAGACTTTCTAATGCCCAGCAGTAAAGAGAATGGTATTGCTTTTGCAACCCTTATAGGACGAAGGTCAATGCTCTTGGAATGGAAATCAGTAACCCTACCAAAAGCATCTGTATGGTTTAGTGACATAATGATGTTTTTAAAGCTTGAAAAGATCAAATATTTTCTCAAAGGATCCACCAAAAAATTCTAGAAAACCTGGGACCCTCTACTGACTTATTTTGACAAGCTAACAACACTTCCAACAGATAGCACAGAGTAAAGCAATCCAAGGAGAGAGGAGTAAACGGCGCAACAGCCAAAGAGGTCACCTTAACTCTTGAACTTTGCCTGCCTGACTACCAATCTGAAAGAAGAAGAAAAGAGATGCTGGACTGAGGGAGTTCACTGAAGCACTTTACTTTTTTTATATTCATTGTCTATATATTTGTATCGTATATATTGTGTTTTTTGGTTCTTATGTGTAGTACTTTTCTTATGTGTAGTACTTATTGTGTTTCTATGTTTTTATGTTTACTGTATGCACCTTCACATCAGAAAAAAATCCAAGTAGGTGTAAACCTACTTGGCAATAAATCCCATTCTGATTCTGATGCTGGACTGAGGGAGGAGCCAAACCAGACGACCATGGTTCACAGCGAACACCAGCAGGCCATTCAGTCATTCGACCTACTGGTGCAAAGAAAAGAGATGATGAGACTCTACCGTGGGAGAGTGCATGCAGGCCCTACAGCAGTGAAAGCCCAAGTGAATGAGACAAGGCGGTGGGCCACAGATGATGAGACACCTAGATTCTCCAAGACCAATGCGGCAATGAACACGCCTCCAGATCGACGTCCCGAGATCACTGGGCGTCGAGTGAGGGATATGGTACATGGCAAGAGAAATTTCAACCATCTCAATACAACCTTATCTGAGTGAAGAAAAGTGCAAGTTCACAGCAACATGAGATGACTGAGACACAGAGGCATTTGAGAAATACACATTCTAGAGATAGGTCACTTTTGATCTGTTAAGCACTTATCACAAAGGTTTAGAACCTAAATGTGAAGGGCCATTATATGTTGATTATAAAACAAATTATAGTTTGTGTGGGAGGGTAAGAGTAAGGGAGAGTGTTGGTAGTGATAAATGGTGGCATTGGTTATGAGTTATGTCAGATGAATTTGAATAATTATGTCAAGAAACGAATCAATTAATGGCAACCTGTCTTTCATAAAATGGAAGGCATGGATAAGATGTCAAATGATAATCAGTCATTTGTTTTCATTCTGGACTCTCCTCATCACCAAAACCACGATCTGAAGCCAAGATCTGCCTGAATCCAGTTCCTGGTCTGCATATTCCATTTTGAGCAGAACAAAATGGACTCCACAAGTCCATGGAAATTAGTATTTCAGGATAAATCTGGCCTATTTAGGATTTTATTAACAAAAATTGTCCCAAAGAAATACAAGTGAAGACAATATAATAACAATAAGTAAAATTATGCTACAGTTAGATCCGGTCGAATAATTTGACATCCTCACTTGGACACGGCTAGTAACCACTCCGCGTCTGATATACTTTTACTGTTCAATTGTATAACGTCAACATGCCATTCTGTCAAAGTGAGAAAGCAGGATGATGGCAGGCAGTGATTTTATAACCTTCCACTTGACAGTGTGTGTGTGTGTGTGTGTGTGTGTGTGTGTGTGTGTGTGTGTGTGTGTGTGTGTGTGTGTGTGTTGACTGAGGACAGGGAGCAAATGGAGTGGGAGGGATGCACAAATAAACATGTGACGTGAAGACAGGTGAGAGTACAAATGAATGAGCACAAACAGTCTTTCTGATTCAACTTGGCTGCAGAGTGACAGTATTCATTGCTTAGCAACGCTTGACACCAAAAACTCAGGTTGGAACAATTTTTTTGGGGGTGGAGAATGAATATGAATGAATGAATAGACAAACTCTAAATAGACGAAAGAAAACACAATCTGGTGTGCCTTCAAACTCAATGAGTCAGTGGTAGATGTGTCACACGTGTATGTTCGCGGGGTTGGAAAAGGATATCTTTACCAACCTCACTCACACTCGTGTCATATTGCTTAAATAAATAGTAGGATTGTGTAGTTAGCAGCTAATAAAGACAAAATGCATGTAAGAAAAAGCCTACAGGCCAATTAGATCAAGACAATGGAAACCAAACTAGGAATATGAATTATTAGTATTGGTGCAAATATTCATTATGTAAAGCAGGGCTGTAAGATAAGACACCAAAAAGAAATTCCATCTAAATTTGGCATCATAATCATTTGAATGAATCAGCATGAGCCACAGAGTATCTGAATTCACAGCGCCCTCTCGTGGGATCTTATTTGGAGAAATCAAAACAACAACAGACCTTATGGTCCTTATGGTGCTATAATGCTGAGTATGATCTGATGTCTCTACCCACTGTATATGAAAGATCAAAGTTGACCAATTTCACACAGATTAGAAATGGGTTGTTACAGTAATTCAAATTCCAGTTAACAAAAACCTATACCATAGCTGACAGCTACAAATAGTAGTTAAGTAGTTAACTGGCAACTGCCCCCGTATAAGTTCCTCCACAGCCCAGGGTCAGACCGACTCGTACCGTTCCAGTCATTCAAATTGATATCTACTAACAAAAATGTTCTCTCTCCCTTATAGCATGATCCAATTGCTGATGGAAGTGGAAACATTGCTCCTCACCCCCACTACTCCTCATCTACACATATGGACAGCCAATCACTCTCTACCCACTCACTCTCTTTCTTTCTCTCCTAGCCTAGACTATCTTCACTATGGGACGCTGCTGTCTCTCCACCCGATCTACCTGTAGAAACCCTTGGCCCACTGCACCCAACGCCACCGTACTGCCACTAAGCTGTTTTTGTATGTATCATGTATTTACCACCTGATGTCTGTATAGTATGTACATCTACCAAATGCATGCTGTGTATAACACTTGTTGTTTCCCTTCCCCTTCTGCCACACAAGCCTCCCCCCATCCCCTCCCCTTC
Organism: Clupea harengus; assembly: GCF_900700415.2. Classification (NCBI taxonomy): domain Eukaryota; kingdom Metazoa; phylum Chordata; class Actinopteri; order Clupeiformes; family Clupeidae; genus Clupea; species Clupea harengus. Next base: position 31,541,054 of record NC_045156.1, read on the forward strand.
CTATCTCCACCCGGCCGACCTTGAGCAGATGTGCTGTGGTTCTGCTTAAGGCAGTGGTTCTCAAACTGTGGGGCGCACAGTTCTAGCGTTCCAGCGATTTATGTGTATTGATTTCCTAGTTTTGCCCACCTCTGCCCGTCCATCCGATTCTGCCTTCGCCTCTTCCTTACTTGATTATCTGCCTGAGCTCCGAACGCCTTCCCGTGTACCGAACCTCCACCTGACCCACACCGAACCCTGTCGTTGCCTGCCCCTTTTGTATCTGTTTGCTTGCCTCTGGACTGCCTTCCTGTGTACCGAACTCTGACAGTAAAACGTTTTGGATTATTCTCTACCCCTGGATTATTCTCTGATTCTGAGTTTTCACCTGATCAAGCTGCAAATATTAACATTATGGATACATTCGTGACACGGAATACAAAGGTTGGAGATTCAGTACCGGTGGCGAACAAGATGGCTGATCCACCAAAAAATGCACCCAAAAGAAAATATGATGATGCGTATCTTGCTCTTGGATTCACGGCGGCTGACCGTGGGAACAGAGGAAAGACCCATGTGTGTTCTGTGTCTTAAACCGCTAGCAGCTGACAGCATGAGACCCAACAAATTGCGAAGACACCTGGAGACTACGCACCCCAGTCAAGCAAATAAGCCACTTGATTTCTTCGAAAGAAAATTGACAGGATACCTGTAGTCAGCAGGAGCAACGAATGGTAAAGGCTACTCATATAAAGTTGCACACAGAATCGCCCAGTCAAAAAAAACACCACCACAATCGCTGAGGAGCTCCACCTGCCCGCGGCAATAGATATGGTGTCAATCATGCTTGACGAAACAAGCGCTGACAAATTGAAGGCTATCCCACTGTCAAATGACACAATTGCCAGACGCATATATATGCCATATCTAATGATCTTGAAGAGCAACTGCTTGACAAACTCAAACCCTCACGTTTTGCCTTGCAAGTGGACGAGACAACTGACAGTAACAAAGACTGTCTGTTCATCGCATACGTCTGCTTTGTTGATTCTTTGACCCTGACTGAAGATATTCTGTTCTGCAAGTATGTCAAAACTAGGGCCACAGCTGAGGAGCTCTTCAACATCCTCGACACTTACCTGGCTGAGCGTGACATACTATGGGAAAACTGTGTGGGCTTTTGCTCGGATGGGGCACAGACGATGGCAGGAAAAATAAATGGCCTGCAGGCACTTATAAAGAGGGTCGCGCCAGATGCACAGTGGACGCACTGTGTTATTCATAGGGAAGCGCTCGCGTCAAGGCAGGTTGTGAGCGTGGTGAATTTCATCAAAACCCGGCCATTGAAAGCGCGTCTGTTCTCCGCACTTTGCGAGGAGATGGAAGCTGATCACAAAGCTGTGCTGTTTCACAGCGAGGCAAGGTGGCTTTCCCGAGGTAAAGTGCTGTCGCGCGTGTTTGAGCTCCGAGCAGAGAGCCGCCTCTTCTTGGAGGAGGAGCGCATGTATGAAGCTGCAAGCAAGTTCACAGACGATATTTTTTTGATGAAGCTGGCATATCTCAGCGATGTATTTGAAAATCTCAATGAGTTAAATCTTCAACTACAAGGCAAAGACAAGCACCTACCACACCTAGCATATAAAATAACTGGATTCACCCGAAAGCTGGAGGTATGGGGCAGGCGCCTCGATCCAGGACGAATTGATGCCTTTGAGAATCTGAGTGAAATCGCTGAAACCACCAATTCTGGAGCTACTCCTGTGATCCCATGTTTTAAGCAGCACATCACAGCTTTTTTCTCAAATATTTCCCAACCAGCAGTGATCAGTATGACTGGATTATGGATCCATTCAATGCAGCAGGTTGGTACCATATTGTATGACTTTATTTATTTTACAAAGATATATAGCCAACTTGCTAACTATATTTTGTCAAATATAGATATTTGTATGTAACAAACAATTCCAAATGAGAACTTTATGTATTTCTATCTGCAGCCCCTGCTGATTTCAGCTCTGCTGAAGAGGACCAATTTATTGAGATGAGATGACCTCTGACCTCTCACACTGAGGCTGGAGTTAAAGCAGCAATAAGGAGTTCTGTTCCAAAACTAGCAAGCTAACTACCAAAAAGGCGTGCAAAAACCTTGAAAACACCACCAATAGCCCAGCTGACACTGATAGAAGCTTGCCAACACACTACCTGGTGTCATTTGGCAGTATAGCTGGCAATGTCATGCTGTGAAAGCTTTTTTTTTTTTTTTGCAGGGTGTTCCAGCCCGGATCACAGAACTACACAGGGCATATCCTGGATGGCTAGTGGGAAAGACACAGGTGTTTATCTGTCCTTCACATGACCATATGCTATCAAAATGAATTTGAGGATGGTACCAAAACTAGTTGCCTATAAAACCATACCTCAGTTGTGTTAATTTGTGTTAAATTTGTGTTAAATTGTTGCATATTGTTACTTTAACAGCTCAGACACTGAGTGAATTCTGGCTTGGAGTGGAAAGGGAGTATCAGCTAATTGGGCAGAGAGCTGTGCAAATTCTTCTTCCCTTCGCCACATCTTATCTCTGTGAAATAGGCTTTTCAGCTGTGGCAACATTGAAAACAAGATACAGATCCAGGCTCAACATCGAGTACGACTTGAGTGGCGTTATCAAGCATGCGACCGCGTTTCGAAAATATGTGTATAGTGCAAAACAGGCTCGTTGTTAGGCTCGTCGTTAATAATGCAGTGATGACTCATTCACTTGGTCATTTGCATTGCTGAATGGATTTTTTTTCTGCATGAATGTATTGCATTTGTTATTGATTGTTATTTGTTATTACTTGTGGTTGTTTCAATAAATTTGACAATTGTAAGCTTAGGCCTACCATTTTATGGGAGCGATGAGGGACAGGTGGGGCTTGAAAAGGCCCCCTTGTTCAAAGTGGGAAATGACAGAAAAAGTTTGAGAACCACTGGTTCCTTCCTGACTAACAGGGAGTTTTTCCTTGCCCCTGCTGCCATTGTGCTTGCACTAAGGGGTCCAGGCTCTGGGCTCTGTAAAGCGCCTTGAGACAATTGTACTGTTATGGCGCTATATAAATACAATTTAATTGAATTGAATCAACTACCGGTATGTTGTTTCAGGAGCACGGCATTGGCTGTTGAGCTCAAAGACCAACAACCTTTCTTCAGCATCGGACACCTAGGTTTACATTTTATTTATATAGCGCCAGAACGATAAAATTGTCTCAAGGCGCTTTACAGAGCTTATGGGTTAGATTGTACAGTCTGGGCGGTTAGTGGGAACAACACAGGTGTACTCAATAAATCTGAAGATGATACAAGTATTTTTTTATATAACCAGCGCTGTGTGGACAAGTCCAGTGTTGCACCCGATTAAGATTTGCAACTTCGGGCATGGGAGACGGGCGTGCTAGAAGAGGACCCATGGGAGTCAAGCCACTAACAGCCCCTGTTTTAAATAGCTGTTTTAAACGGAGGAGTAGTTGTGTAGCCGATACAAAATATATTTAGTGTTTAAAATGGTGTTGTAAAAAAAATGTTCCCTTTCCTTTTCTGTTCATGCCTACGAATGGGCTACCATGTATGCAAGATGGCTCATAGGCTCACTTGTCACACCACAACCTAAAATGAACAATCACAAAATGAAAGAGCAGGACTTTTGAAACAGCACTTGAAGTCCCTGAATGGAACATTACAGGAAATCACGCGGAGAAATAAATTGACCCTCAACCATTCCTACCTGTCTCAATGGCGCTGGTGGGCTTGAAAGTCATCACACTGATAACAACGAACAATTTGAACACATGCTGTACGTCTTTTATCAGCTTGGCCATCACAACTTCCCGAGAGGCTCCAGATATTCAAGCGGAGTTCGTCGTGTCCGACCTTCCTTGCACAATACACGGAGAGTCTTCAGATTGGTGGCAAAAAGTCAGGGTCCCATGCACAATGCAAACATTTCTTGGATTGCGCAGCAACGACAAAAGAGGATGATTTTTATACGAACAGGCTACTATGCTACACCGCTGCCAGAGGTGATAACTCTTCTTTATAGTGACACCACAGGCTTGGAAACCAGTTTATGTGTACACTCCAATTTCCATGACAACAGCCCGAGTACGTATGTGAGGAGGCGTCCTATTTTTTCATCCCTACTTGGACTCAGAGCTGGGGGAGCTACTCAGCAAACTGGTTTTACTCAGATGAGAATTAAAATGGACATGTTTGGGGCTTGTTCTTACATCATGGGCAGCAATGATCATCACGTTTCTCTCGTTATAAACACTTTCACCTGTCAAAATATCAAAACCGATTTGTATTAGTATTTTGTAACAGCCGAAATGCAGTTCATGAATAAGGATGGATATCAGAACATGGCTTTGTAAGAAAAAACAAGTCAATCTTTCATTGTAAGGTAGGCTGAGTTTCATTCGTTTAACGAGAGCATGGGGAATAAGGTTTGGGTAACTGTTGGTGCACATAATGAGCTAGAGACCAAGAAACACATTTGCTTAAGTATTTATCTAATCGGAGTTTATTTTTCTTTCAAAATGCGGTTAAAATCCATGCAAGCCCTCCGTCATCGGGTTCAGTGCTAACAAGTTTTCCGGCCGTCGGAAAGTTAGTTTGTGGTTAACTATTCAGAATTCCGCAAGCTATAAAATGTTGTAGCCTACACAAACCAAAACACACGAACAATGGCTTATTTTGATAGTGTTGATTTATGAAATCAATGACAGCATGTTTGTCATTTGCTTACAAGTCGGTGAAACCTGATATGGAAAAGACAATGGCATATATAGAAAATGCAGTGTGGAAGTTTGTTGTTGTTTTGGTATTTTTTTGTTGCTTGTTTTCGATTACATGGATTGTTTGGCAGTGCAAGTCACCAACTTTTGCAGGTCAGATTTCCCCAAAACATGATGGGGCAGTTGCTCCGTCAGTTAGCATTGGGCAAGCTTAGATGCACGTTAGAACTATTCTCTGACTGTAGGCTATTACTTAAACCGGAGGTTTTTGAGTTTAACATGCAGCTGTGCACAAAGTTGAACGTGATTGCTGTGTAAGAAAAAAAAAAGTTTGGGTTCATCTGATACGCTGTTAAACCATCTGGAAACCAGAACTATGATATGACCGTACAACAATTGCACCTTAAGATATCACTAATGCAGTTAGATATCAATATGTTGTTTCTAAAATCCCTATATATGCAATTAATACAATCAACATCGCATCCGCCAACCACTGTGAGATTTTTTCCTTAAATACAGCTCCGAGTGAAGGTGTGGATGAAGGACCCCCACATCAGAGCATGCCAAGACACATGAAAGCTATTATTGTGAATCAAGGTTATTCCACCAAATATTGATTTCTGAACTCTTCCTAAGTTAAAACATTAGTATTGTGTTGTTTAAAAATGAATACGAGCTTGTTTTCTTTGCATTATTCGAGATCTGGAAACACTGCATCTTTTTTGTTATTTTGACCAGTTGTCATTTTTCTGCAAATAAATGCTCTAAATGACAATATTTGTATTTGAAATTTGGTTCAGTAGTTTATAGAATATAACAAACATTTTAATTTTACTCACATACCAATAAATAGTAAAATGAGAGAAACTGATCATTTTGAAGTGGTCTCTTAATTTTTTTGGATCTGTAAATAAAGAATATATCTGTTAGGGCATACACTGTTGTGTCGTGTTGGTTATCCACAATCTATTCGATTGATTGATTGATTGATTGATTGATTGATTGATTGATTGATCTGTTCAACAGATTCAATTCTGAATATTAAAAAAAGATTCCAAATATTAGGCTACATGAAGTTTAACCATGGTAAGCCTACTTATTTTGGGATCTTCAAATTTGATTTAGCAGCCTAAGCGAACAGGCTTGTGTTTGAATGTCACATAAAATCAGTAAAGCAATATTGACAATGGCGCTTGATGATGTAGGCTATGCTTTTTGTGAAAAGTTAAAATATTGTGAATGGAATAGCTTTGGACCAGTTGAAAAGGGGCAATATTGTGACTATTCATTACTCTAACCATCTGTCAGTTCCGTAAGAAGCATGGATACACAACTATTACAAATTAGCACACTACTACTACTACTACTACTACTACTACTACATCTGTAACAAAGTACCTACCTGACAATTACATTGTTTGAGGGACAGAATACAGCTCAGAGTTACAAAAATATCCAATCACCACGATGCAACAGTCAACAGCCAACCAATCAGAAATGCATCTTTAACTCATCAGGAGAGGAGGAATGTAGTTTAGAACGGAAACATATTATGATAAAAAGTTAAATGGTGCATGTGTGACTTCATCTACAGTGCCCTCCAGAATTATTGGCACCCTTAGTGAATATGAGCAAAACTGGCTATGAAAAAAATGTCTTTGCTCTTTATCCTCTTGGTCTTTCACTCAAATGGTGTGGGCAGAACAACCTAGAGCTAAATGCTCTGAAGACAGTGGAGATGGTCGTAGACTTCAGAAGGAACCCAGCCCCACTCACCCCCATCACCCTGAGTGACTCCCCAGTCGACACTGCGGAGTCCTTCCGCTTCCTGGGCACCATCATCTCCCAGGACCTCAAGTGGGAGCTGAACATCAGCTTCCTCACCAAAAGAGCTCAACAGAGGATGTACTTTCTGCGGCAGCTGAAGAAGTTCAATCTGCCAAAGGCAATGATGGTGCACTTCTACACCTGTATCATTGAGTCCATCCTCTCCTCCTGCATCACCATCTGGTACGCTGCTGCCACTGCCAATGTCAAAGGCAGACTGCAGCGTATCATCCGTTCTGCCGAGAAGGTGATTGGCTGCAATCTGCCATCTCTACAGGACCTGTTCGCCTCAAGGACCCTGAGCGGGCAGGTAAGATTGTGGCCGATCCCTCCCACCCGGGTCACAAACTCTTCGAGGTCCTTCCCTCCGGTAGGAGGCTGCGGTCCATCAGGACCAAAACCTCACGCCACAAAACCAGCTTCTTCCCGGCTGCTGTTGGCCTTATTAACAAGGCCCGGGACCCCCACCTGACGTGGACACTTAACCCGCCCCCACACCTCAAGCCTGTGTTATGTTAACACACACTACATTGCACACTGCACATTGCAATAAATCAGACTTCCCCTGAATTTAGGCATGGCAACATATTCTTCTTTGACAGGGAACATTTGAATGTGCCGATCACAAACCATCACTGCCAAGTGTGAGTTACCTATCTGTCAAAAAAGAGTGGCACTTTATGCATATAGATGGATAGAAGACCTTTAGGACAATAGAGAATGGGACAAATCAAGAGTTTAATCCATGAATAAATCCCAACTCAAGTTTAGAGCACGCACTAAATATAACTATGACCATACGTTTCTTTTCAGTGAGCAAAGGAACGATTTGGAATATGTTACGAATAAAACTTCCCACTTAGAAATGTTAGACTTGCTTAACTCCTTTACAGCGCTGCTAATCATCTCCTCTCCCTTACACCTTACCCATCAGACCGCCATTCCATAGATGCAACTATAAATGCCTCAAGTAGCTTGTGAGCACCTTAGCCACTAACTCGCTGTTTCAGCAGCCTCATACAACTCCTTTAAAGCTCCTTTGAGTGAGCGTCTTCGAAAACCAAAATCCTGCATGATAGGTGAAAATTCACCCTAGTTACCTCAGGACTCCGGAGCTGCATATAAGTATATTTATTAGACAAACAACAATTGCAATTGGGCTCACTCACAAAACAAGTATGAAAGTGAAGCCCTGATAAACACATCGCACAAGGTTTATATAGACAGAAGTTGAGCGTTCAGCGAGATAACCACGTGGTGGATTTCTGATATCCGAGGCAAGGATGGAAGTTTTGCAAGGTCGGAAGAAGCACAGTTCGAACCTTCTTATCACTTCTGGTCTAAACATGCTCTTGTACATGTGCAGACTAAGTGGCACCTAATATTCTAAGTTACACACACGCAGAAACACAGAAAAGCCATGTTCCTGCTTACATAAGTACATGATTCATATAAGGTAATTAATAATACAAGGCACTTGATTATTATATTCTTAAGTCATTAACAGTGTTTGGAAATTATCTCCATCACTGCAGATCCAAGCATTATGGTTGATTTAGCTACAAAGCCTCTAATGCCTCCACTTCTGCTACCAGTTCCACATTACTTTAGATTCTTCCTTTCAAAGGCTTCCTCAATTGTATCTTTAAAGAGAATTGTTAACTGAATAAAGTAAACAATGTGCTCGCACTTAGAGTACAACACCAGGTCTGGTCTCACAGCAGTCACAACAGTACTGTGGAACTTGAAGTTGCTTTCTGACATCAGCCAGTAATCTCCAATCCTGTGCTTCGTCCCATTTGCCAGTACTGTTTTTATATGCCTGGTGTCCACTTTTCTGCCACTCTCGCACAAAGAAATTCTAATGTCCCTGTCATGAACAAGGAAAGAGTCAAGCTAGTTTTACAACCTGACAGAACATGTTTTAATGAGCCAACATCCATACAGAACTTGCAGCTTTCGTCTTCACCCACACACTGACTCCGCATTTACTGCATAAATACAAATCTCCTTATGTTGAAAGCAACACATACACACACACATACACACACACACACACACACTTAACGCTGGATTCAGACAGCATGAGTTGCGTGACGGATGGCGGCGGGCGTGTCTGCGCATGGGGTTGTGTTGATAACGGAGACGTTTATAATTAGATTGACAGGTAAACAACCAATCACGTTGCTAGCAAGCTGTTTACCTTGTGGGTAGTTACCTTGCTAACGTGCTAACATTAGATAGCTGGCTCAGACGCCTCGCAAATCACCTCAAACCTCTTCAGTTACAATAATGGGTTTTTTACATTGTACAGTGTCTATTTCTTGGTAATTTAAACTAATCTAATGAACAAATACAACCAACTTTTTTCCAGTGTCGCGCTCTTTGGATATTAGCACAAACACAATTTGATTGTCTAACGCTTGCACTGGCGTATTTGCATAAATGCGATTTGATTGGCTGACACATGTGTTGAAAAAGTTGAACTTTTCTCAACTTTGGGCGCAAGCAGCACGGTAACGCATGACTTCACCCCATTCAAAGGGAATTAGGATGCATCTCCGTTGAAGCATCCGACGGACCATGTGACCGTACTGTAAGTGTCAGGTTTCAGTTGTTGTAGCATGTGAAAGCAGGATGTCCTACTGACACCTGACGTACTGTGTTGTGGCCCATGAAAAACTGTTTGACATCATGATTTGGTGGATCAGTAGCAAATGCTTTCAACACACACTTGATGCAAACTTTAACAGAAACCCGTTTGTGAGGGGACATACTGTGAAAAATCCATTTTATGAATTCTTCTTCATGTTAATTTGGGTATGTGACATGTCTACCAACCCAAAAACACTGACAACTTGGGCAGTTTGTTATGATTTCTCTATGTCAGAAACGATATGCTTGAGTGCGTCCAATGGTATTATGGCTTATAATGACGTCCAAGCCTGACCATTGCCATGTAGGGAATCTCTCTACATGACCTTAGGCCTCTGTTTAGCTTTTCTTTACAGTATGGAGTGTTTTGCTTTTTGTGACATTCAGGAAAAAACATGCGTAACATTGCTGCTCTTGGTGTTAAGGCAAGCACATCTGTACAGTGTGCTAGGGTACATCATGTGCCCTGCCAGACGGACCCATCAAAGATGTGCACAGTTGGCACACAAACTCTACGACCTCACTACTAAAAGTACAGGTTTGTTTACCCTCAGTTACTTCATAATGTCATGTCATTCATTGTGTCTCCGTATTTTAGTTGTAACATCTTCTAATTTTTTGTATTTGGTGTGACTCCAAGGATACTGAATGTCTGTGTCTTCTTTCTTTCTTTTTTATTTCATTTTGTTATATTTCTTATGTAAAGTAGTATTTATTTATTGTTACACCAGGTTCTATTGCTCGTAGCTTGAATATTCTCTCCCTTGTACGTCTGCTAAATGACTAAATGAAATGAAATGAAATGTCTGTGCCCTGCACTGATGTCGGTGTTGGCATCTACACCAATAAAGAGGCCAAGTAAGAGACCTCGCTTGGAGTTGAAGGAGGAAGAGGACAGCCCTTTTGAGGGAAGTTCAACGATGGACTTTGGAGCGCCACAGGATGCTACCTAGGATCCTGAGGACAGCAGATGTGACGTGAGTGACTCAATATTTAATCTAAACATTTTAATAATCAGTTGGATTACATTCCTCCACTTATTTTAGCTGTAGCAGCATGGAAGTTGATTTTTGTGTGAAATCTTTGTCTTTCTAATAGAATGGAATCTTCCAAGCCTGTTGATAAGACACCACTGGAGCCGTTTGAGGTGTGCCCTGTGTGTCAGGTGGGTGTCAGATGCGCGGACAAGAAGGGTTTGGACATTCCTCTCTCTGGAACAGCAGTGCCCACACTGAGTTGTACATAAAATGGAATAGTCAATTCTTATGTAAAGTAGTATTTATTGTTACACCATGTTCTTTATTGCTCTTAGCTTGACTGTTCTCTCCATTGTACGTCGCTTTGGACAAAAGCGTCTGCTAAATGACTAAATGTAAATGTAAACGTAGTCAGCCTATTCTTGGGAGCACTCCTATTTGGGAACATCCAATACTCAGCTGCAGTATATGCCACTGGTGCCTCTTTCTCCAAACTTTTTTTACTAAGTTTACTAAGAAAACAACATATCATACAATGACTTGTGAAATGACATATACAGTAAGAATCAGTGACAGAACCAGAATAAGCACATCTAAACAATGACATAAAAGATTATACACAAGAGTCTGTTGGACGGGTCAGTTTGGGGAATGCAAGGTTTGAAGGAAGGGAGACAGTTGGGGTCTATGCGGGGGGGATAACACCACAGACAGGAAGTCTGGGCTGCTCACAAAAATCTTGGCATGGTCACAAACAGAGGGAATAATACAGAGCTAGTCATGAATACTGAAATAATGAAAATATAATCACTGACATTGTTCACTTTTCTAAAAAGAAAATAATATGAATGAAAAGTGCAAAATGTGCAACAATGTAAAAGGGTTGGATTATTTAAAAAAAAAAACTATTTTTTTTTATTCCAGACCAGTGGATAAACTGTTGGACCTCGTCTTTCACAAGGTTTTTCAGGACCGGGACCCTGATGTGGATGAGGTCATGAAGATCCCAATACCCGAGGATCTCTCTGCCAAGTATGAGAAACCTGACAAGTTATAGCCAGATATGTGTCGAGGTTCAATCAAGGGAAGGTCTGAACCCCGTATACCTTCCTTGAGCATCAGGGAACTCTCTGCATATCTGGAGCACCACGCAGGAGGGCAGGACCACCCTGATTCTTCCAGCCCCGAAAGCCCCAACACCAGCTAACAATGCTCCTGTACGCCAAATACCTGTAACGGCTGAGCAAAGTTTACTTTTAGTGTTTGATATGTAACATGTCAACAATTGACAAATGTAAGATGAGCAGTAAGCAAAGTAAGAGAGAGGGAAGAGTAATATATGGTATTTTCTTCCTTAGTCATGTTTGTATTGCAGAAATGACTGATGACTAATATGCATTTAAAAAAAAAAAAACGTACTGCTCTATTCCTCTTAGACGTACTGCCCATAGTCTCTCTATAGTCTCTCTGGCTCATTAGCATTTAAAGGAACATGCACTCAAAACAGGCTGTTTTAAATGGTCCTTGTGGTATTTTGACCAAAGTATGTTACAGACATTTCATTAAGACCCCAAGGAACCATATCAACTTGTGGTAAAATGGGCATACGATGACTCTTAAGTTATTAAGTATTTAAGTTTTCAGCTCTAAGCCCAATAATATTGGTGGTGAGCACAAAAACACACACACACACACACACACACACACACACACACACACACACACACACAAAATGTAACTGTACTATCAATTCTGTATATTGTATATGCCACTAGCCTGCTCAGTTTTCATAAGTATGAAAGTTATTACATTTGGAACTTGAGTCTGAAGTACCATCTCAGTCCGACTCTGTGCTCCACCACAAGTAGTGTATATCACAAATAGGACCAATGGAACAATTACATTTGTTTTTAATTATAACTTGCTACTTGAGAATACCACATGAGAACGCAGTACTGTTTTTCAACCAATCAATTCATTTTCAAAGAGAACAGGAAGCCAAGCTATATCCATCTGTCGGGGGAGAATACGTATTTCCGCTGGAATCCGTATTGAAACCGGAAGTGGGTACTTCGTTTGATTGGCTAATACCGTTACCTTTACTTTTTCGTTGAGAAATTGTGTCGATTGCCTGACTTTTAACCGATCGGTTTATTTGTATCTATTTTATTTCTCCTAAGTTATAAGGCTCAATACTCAACTGACTTGTTAACCGAACTTTTACGAAGCTATAAGACCAAACACACAACTAGCGTGCTAATCGTGCTAATCAAACTTTAACACTGTGTCAAATAAGCTATTAATAGTTACAAGCTAGCGTAAATAAACAAATTGCCGTCTTGGCTTGACTATTTATTTCACATTGGGTTAAACGTCTGTTGCTCATGTCACGAAGTGACTGCACTAACTGTCCCTAACATGCATCATGCTACACGTTAGCGTCAGGCACTGCCCACAACTGCCCACAACTGTCCACAACATAGCTAGGTCAATTCGCTTGCGTAAGATACTGTAATTTAAGCTAACCAATTGTGTTTGTGATGTGTAACATATATCCTTTATCAGTCATTCAAGATATTTACGTTTATTTACCGCTAGCGATTACACCGACACACAAGTGTAATTCAATTGCTAGCTAGCTAGGTCAATTAGCTTGCGTAAGATACTGTAATTTAAGCTAACCAATTACCTAATTTCCACACAAAAAACATCGATTACGTTTGTTTGTGATGTGTAACATATATCCTTTATCAGTCATTCAAGTTATTTACGTTTATTTACCGCTAGCGATTACACCGACACAGGTGTAATTCAATCGCTATTAATGACGATTAAACGTCAGGCAATCGACATGGTTCCTCAAGAATAAAGCAAAGGTCCTGGTAATTTTCTGTTCAGGTCAGATGACAAGTTTTAACCAACCAGAGTAAAGTGACCACTTCCGGTTTCAATACGGATTCCAGCGGAAATACGTATTCTCCCCCGACACCATCGACATGGCATTTCTGAACGTGATGTCTGAGGTAAGTGTGTGAAGTTTGGGGAATATATTAAACGGGGGCGGAAATATCTCATCAATAAAATAGTGTTTTTCATTACCATTATACCTTCAAAAACCACATACTTTTCAAGCATTGCTAGACATTCACCTCCTCGTCTTGTGAAAATGTACTCGGGGTTACTTCAGAGTCACTCAGAAATACCACCCACACACACACAATACCAGACATGACAAATATCAAAGATTACGCTAGTGTGGCATGAAAATGTGGAAGTATAGAGCTGTGACTAGGAAGGGCACACATGACTATGCCAGAAACAAAATATAAACTGGACTGGGGCTTACCAGTAGGGGCAGGTAATTAGGTAGCAAGGCCAGTACCTCTGGAGGTCACACCAAACATGCCCCGCACATAAACCCAGTAGGGGTGAATTAACACGCCATTTGGAGGATTCACCACCTGACCTTGGGCACCCAGCACGAGCAGAAGGAATCTGAAAGCAAAAGAAACAAAACCAAACCAAACCAATGTAGGCCCAATTGCCACAGCAGGTTACATGCAGCAGCAGCAAATTAAGATAGATATTCGTTATACAGAAAATAAACACAAAGCAGCGAAACGGCGACAATAAATATCAAACAGAAAAGCAGGCAAAGAGAGAAAACTGAATTGAAAAATTGTTTACAAATTGTTTTTTTATAGCCCTATAATTTTCTCTATCCCAATGACCAAAAGGTTTCGCTACCTGCCTTAAGTTCTGTGTCTGGCAATGGGCTAGATTTGCAGACAAAACAAGGCTCATTTTATCACCGGGTCTCCAGTATTTTTATTCTTAGGGAGCACACCATAATGATAATTTTGTACAGTAAATGACTTTGGATAAAATTAATGCTAAATGAAATAAATAGTGTACATTTATTTTGCCTTCTGAAGTGTCAAGAGGTGCCGATAGTGACCCACCGTCCTATCCGTCTATCCCTAATGGCTCCAGGCAGACCCCCAAACCTGGGACATATCCAGGAGTATCAAAACATCTGAGGAGTGTCTGGGAGTATACAAAAGTACTGGAGTTCCAGATACACCTCTTTTTAGGCAGTAGGAGTTTAGTTCTTCTCTTCATAAAGGAAAGGACCTAATTGGACCAACCAAGGTTAACATTTTTTCTAGATTTTCAAGGACCCAATAGCAGACCAGGTTGCAAAAAATACTTGAGGATTTTTTTCCCTTCAAAACAGGAAAAAGCAGAGGGCGGAGTCTCTGGACAATAACAGAACGCACATGGCCTGATCACAGAAACAAAACAAACACATGGCAAATAAAACAAACAGGGGGAAACACGTGGCATAACAAAACACAGCAGCGATCAATATGAAAAATGTCTCTTAGATCGCAGGGATCTTAACATTAAGATTATTAATATATTTATCTTCTTAGATTTTTAGAAGGGTTGGAGATGAGAAGGTTTAGCAGACCCTGATGGTAATCTATGATCCTCTAATACTGTCATTCCCAGACTATTGACTGCACTGTGTATAAACCGCATGCCAGTATTTCGTGTAATTTTATAAAACAAAACTGTGTTTTGACTGCACTATGTATTAACCGTGGTTTAATTAATGTTACTCGTATCACTTCAAACTAAATGCCACACACACACACACACACACACACACACAGAGGGAGAGAGAGACAACAAGAAGCATTTTTAAAACCAGCAAGATTTACCAGAGGCTTTGCCATGAATACAGCTAAATAAATTACAGCTGACATACTTACATTGTTGAGGTTACAGTCACTGAATGAACACAAAACCTCAGCTGAAATATAGACATTTAGTAATTTAGCAGACAAATATAGGCTTTAATTAATCATAGTGAAGTTGGAATAGTTAATATATCAAGTAATTAAAGCTGCCATAAAACCGGCATCAAGCTATCCGACAACAGGCAATGGCAAATCTGCAACTGTGCAACCATTTTTTTGTCACTTTTCTGACGAGTTTTGTTCAACAAACGGTGTTAACCGTGGCGCTGCAAAACTATAGCAAAGTGTGTTCCCCTGTCGAACACCGGCACAGTAGCATTCAGTGACATAATTATATTATGTACATCTACCAAATGCAGGCTATGTACAACACCTGTTGTTTCCCTTCCCCTTCTGCCACACAACCCTCCCCCCATCCCCCCTTCCTATCTCCACCCGGCCGACCTCAAGCAGATGGGTTCCCCCTTATGTGCTGTGGTTCTGCTTAAGGTTCCTTCCTGACTAACAGGGAGTTTTTTCTTGCCCGTGTTGCCATTGTGCTTGCACTAAGGGGGTTTCAGGCTCTGGGCTCTGTAAAGCGCCTAGAGACAATTGTATTGTTATGGCGCTATATAAATACAATTGAATTTAATTTAATTGAATTGCTGGGATGCATTCTTGGGGCTGCAGTTGTGCTGATGCAAAGCCGACTAGGAGGGAATCTTGATTGCTCGCTGTAAGTAGCCTTCATGTTACATTTACATTGAGTCATTTAGCAGACGCTTTTGTCCAAAGCGACATAGAAGGGAGAGAAAAGTCAAGCTACGAGCAATAGAACCTGGTGTAACAATAAATAAATACTACTTTACATAAGAAATATAACAAAATGAAATAAAAAGAAAAAGAAGTGCAGAAATGTAACTGCTGTAATTGCAAGTTACGCACTAGTCGAAGTGCCAGTTAGGACGGGAAGTGCTCTCTGAAGAGTTGGGTCTTTAAAAGCTTCTTAAAGGTAGAGAGGGACGCCCCTGCTCTGGTAGTGCTGGGTAGTTCATTCCACCATTGAACAAACATGTTCATGTTTTTGCAGTAGATGTGATAAGTAGTATATGCTCACCAAGGAAACTCATACATCAAGTGGTGAATGAGTTCCCACCAATTCAAATCTGTGAATATTGTTCAAACTACTGAACTGCTAAACTTAGACCAGTTACCTTAGCTGAAAATGCAACTGGCAGCAGAGGGTATCTAGCTGAAAGCCAACAAATTAGTAGTATAACAAAAGTCACGGCAACTTAACTGGAAGCCAGAGTTGGGCTCTTATTAAGATCATTTGAATTAGCTTTGAACCTACACTTTGGTTCGTCATACACCCCCAAGGCAACTGGAACAAAAAAAAAACTATGACAACTACTGCAAAAGCAAGAAATCGAGATTCCATTCTGCCTTCAACAGGTGAGAAAAGTAACAAAAAATGGCCGTACCTCAACTCAGTGTAAACAAATACAAAATCACAGCCAACTGAGGGGCGCACCTGAGTTTGTAAGTGATGATTTGTCTGTATTTTCAGCTCTTGGAGCAAAAGACTTTTCAGCCATTAATATCTATGTACAGTCAGGTCCATAAATATTTGGACATTGACAACATTTTCATCACTTTGGCTCTGTACACCACCACAATGGATTTGAAATGAAACAATCAAGATGTGCAGACTTTCAGCTTTCATTTGAGGGTATTTACATCCAAATCAGCTGAACGGTATAGGAATCTTTTTTAAAAGAGGAGGAGAAAACAACATCATCTAAGTACAACAGGAGGGCTGACAATGCTGGTTCCCAAACATTCTTTGCTTAAGCCACTGAAAAGTACTAGGAGTCCAAATGGCATCCGGTTCCACTCAAAAAGGCTGAATGGACTGCAGAAGGCTGTTTTGGCCTCATCAGCCTCTGCAATGGGTTTCTAGTTGTATCCACTGGCCAGATCAAGGGTGGAGAACCAGCGTGCCCCGGAAAGGACATCCAAGGACTCCTCAACGTGAGGCAGAGGGAATTCATCATTTCAGGGTCCTACTATTTTAGCTGGCGGTAATCCACACACAAGCGAGGGCTGCCATCCCTCTTTTTGACGAGCACGATAGGAGAAGCGTAGGGGCTGCAACTCTCCCCTGGATGACCCGTGCCTCAAGCAGCTGTTGGATATGGGCCTGAAACACTTCAGCGGGAAGCAACCGCCGCACAGGAACCTCATCTAGTAGTGGAATCTCGTGGGAGATGAGGTTGGTGCAACCCAAGTCACTGTCATGAACAGCAAAAACTGAACTATATGTAACCTACTGGTTGTAAGGTCTTGGCTCTGAAATGCTCGACTACGCCACCTGGTGCCTTTCACACCAAGATACACTGATATGTCTAGTTGTACCTTTTGACAGAGACAAGCAGGCTCTCACACGGGTGTGCTCTAGTAATGACAGAGACGTGGTATTTAAGTAGAAAAATTTAAAAAAATGTATTAATACATGGCTAAATGACAATAAAATACAGAATACGGCAAGAAGGAGGGTACTGGCTGCCACCAGAAAGGTAAGGGACACTGAAGGGGTTTACAGGCAGCAGCTGTTGCAGGGGGTTATCTGTCCTGGAAAAGAAGTGAGACCGACACGCCACCCGTGCTCTTGATTCTGGTGCCTACTCACACGTCCACACACACACACACAAACACACCTGCACAAAACACGCCTAGGCACAGGCACTGCAAAAAGGGATCACTGCAAATGGTGAGGTGCACCTTACCACTCTGAACACGGCATGCAGTGGGCAAAGAAGAGGACTCAGAACGGACAACCTGCCCCGCAGACAGCTGCAACACTCCCTCTTGTTCTGGAGAGGAGAGGGGGAAAGGAGTTGGGGTTAAGCCTCACGGACCAGAACCAGGCAGAGTTCAAGATGTTAGAAGGCTTACTTTAACTAGGGAAAACGCTGGGGCAGCCAGTACCACACCTATCGCCTTGGCACCGCGTGCTGGAGAGGGGACAATAATGAAAGCAAAACCCAGATCACAGCTGGCAGCTGGCAAAAGCTGAAATTAAACTCAATTTGTAACAAAGCAAAGCAGCAGTGGACAAATCTTCCTGAAAGGAAGAAACCCAAATGTAACATCTATTATGTACATGATGATACATAATATGCATATGTACATGATGATTTATCATGCATATGTAACAGTGAAGATTTGGTTTCTTCCACTTGCATCCTTTTTGTGCTATTTAATCACACTGAGCATGTGCATAAGTCATGTTGTTGGGGAAATAGTGGCCTCTAGGGGTTAGGCATGTTGTACAGAGTGGCTCTCCTCAGAGTTCGGGGATATAGAGTCACGGTGAGTTGTGCATAAAGAGAGCTCCTACATTATTATTTTAGAATACAATGACTGAATGTATTAAATCCATACTGATTATAGAGAGGTGTTCCACATTATATCCTCATGTAAATAGTGTGTTTGGTTTAGGAATTATGCACCTCTGAATGTATATTTTAATCGATGTTCAAAATCACACGTGTGAATAGCTAATGTTTAATCTCCCTCTTAGATTAGCACACTGTAAGGTGTCCCATGCTGCTGTGCTAAGGAGTCCCGTGATATTGTTTGTGCCAGGTACATGTTTTGTGTTTTATTGTATATATTTCAATTAGATATATTACTTTGTAATTAAACTTGAATTAACGATGTATGAGAGTTCGGGGATATAGAGTCACGATTAGCACACTGTAAGGTGTCCCATGCTGCTGTGCTAAGGAGTCCCGTGATATTGTTTGTGCCAGGTGAATAAACTGGAGAACTTCACCCACGTCTCCCGGCTTTCTCTATGAAAAAACTACACAACGCAGACAAATTCAGAGGGGTTACACATACATCAACATTGTATCATATTACCTTGATGTATCACTGACAGAACAAACACTGAAAATAGGGCTTCCTGGCATCTCCCGACCAACCTAGATGAGCACGCAAACATATTTCAGATACATGTTACACAGACGTTCAGATCAGCGTACACACAAGTATTTCACTCCATGAATGTGAACTACACAAAGAAAGTTGACCTCGACCTATCTTCCTATTTACCACAGCGGGTGTGCTCGCTCGGTGTGTCTTCCAACCAGACCTTCAGTAGCGAAACGGCATGCTACCCGGAAGCGTTTGGTGAACTAGAAACACCTGTTGCCAAACAATAACTTAGATACGAATGGTCATACAGCTGTACGCCAACCGTGGGAATGAAACAAGAGAGCACATACCTTTCAGCAAGCAGCAATAGAACGGGGAGCAAGAACGCGGAGACCTCTATTATTCTACCTGGTGAGCCTGTTATATAGTAGTGGCACTTTGGGCTAATGAATGAACAGCCACGGAGTGATACTCGGGGGGCGTGGCAGAGCAGGACAGGAGCTACGGTGGCTGCTGGGAGACAGGACCGTAAATCCTGCCGGTCACATTCACTTCTGCATCACTGATCTTACCTGGCTCTGATCCTGGTCTGACAGAGAGGACAAATCAAGTCAAGCTTCTATCTTAGACCTAACGGGGTCGCAGGCTACCTGATCAGAGGCAGAGGTCAGACCCCAACTTCAGGCTACACCTGTGGGCAAACTAATGATGTAAACATCACTCAAGCTGCCCAGGATAGTATGGGGATAAAAGTAAAAAACATCATTCTCCCCTTCATTTGAGTACAGGGATATAAGCAGTACCACGGGTGACGGGCTGAACCAGAACCAGAAGGCCGTCAGGCAGCCCTGAAACTTGAGGCTCAAAAAGGCCTGACCTGCTAACAGCTATACAATACATGAATAAGTTTTAGCTATAAGCTTAAGCCGGGTCACGTGGTACTCCAGAGACACTGGTTGCTGCGGTTACGTGGGTCCTCACTGGGACTAGAGCAAACAGGGAGAATTATCGGGGTTGGCGAAGAGGGAGAGGGCAGCAACGCCAGGCAAGGGAGAAACAGGGAGCCACATTGCATGGGAGGTAGTGGTAAACACGCGCTGATACTGTAGCAAACTCACAGGCCTTTATGACCACACCCAGGCAGTGCCTACTAATTAGGGAAATAATTGATTAGGTGGAACTAAATGAATACTGTAATGAGAGAAACAGGAATAGGCAAATCCAACTCACTACATATGCATTTAAAGACTTGTCTACACATTCACAGATTTATGCATGCATTTATAGATTTGTCTACACCCTTACAAATTTCATTACACATTTAGATTTGTTTTCCAGGTTTACAAACCTGATTGCGCACACACAGATTCTGAATATACATTTGCAGATTCCTGTACACATTTGCATATCTCAGTATGCATTTAGAGATTCCTTTACATATTTACAAATCTGATTATGCACACACGGATTGACGGACAACTACACAACTCTCCACACACATTAGCAAATAATTCTGCTTCAATAATACCCCCATAATGTGTGATTTTGATTTTGACTTATACATAGCCTACCCTTAAGCATATTACTAACATAACGAAAGCTCACATGTGACGCAAGAACGCCTTGCTTCGATGTGGGAGGATGCAAAGGAAAAATTCTGTCAAACCACAGAGACATGCATTCGCGTCTGCATGGTAACGAATAGAGGACTTCGATTTTCGCTCTATAAAAAGATGAGGTGTTTTACACAGTACCCAAAATGTCAGTGTTACTATGAAGCATTTGGAATATGCTAAATATCTGTAGCACAATTCGAAATACAGCTGTTTCTGTTTTTAACGCCAGTGAAATGCTCCAGTTCTGCCGCAGGAATGGTCGGCCATGAAACGGATTTTGTGCTACACGTTGACGACGCGGATATGTATTCGGTTCACCATCCGTCAGGATGTGATTTAATTCTTGTCTCCTTTACCTTCTGATTTCAGAACTGAGGTTAAAGGAAAACATCACAGCCCGGTACGTGCTTTCCCAGATCTGGACCATATGTTTTTTTCTTGCATGCATGCTTTAATTGCGATTTATCAAGCGGCATACTACATTGATCTTGAAAGAACATTGTTGCAAAAATGCTGAGCAACGTTCTGCTGCTTAGCGTCTTAACCATGACCAGTTTATCATCATCAAAGACAGAAACCCGCAAAATGACAAAAGATATCTGCAAGAATCTCTGCGATTGCGAGGAGAAGGAAAATGCATTGAATATCAACTGTGAAAACAAGGGATTTATCACGATCAGTCAAATGCAGCCTCCGCAGAACAAGATATCGCAGCTCTTTCTGAATGGGAATTTTTTAACACGATTAAATACAAATGAATTTTTCCACTACGGCAACGTTACATCACTTCACCTAGGCAACAACGGATTGCAGGAGATCAAAACAGGAGCATTTTCTGGTCTGAAAAATCTTAAACGCATTCATCTCAACAACAACAATCTGGAAATGATCAAGGAAGACACATTTGCTGGATTAGAGAATCTGGAGTATTTGCAAGCGGATTACAATTACATTAGTATCATAGAAGCTGGAGCATTCAATAAACTGAACAAACTTAAAGTCTTAATTCTCAACGATAACCTATTGCTTTCGCTCCCAAACAATATATTTCGCTTCGTTATGCTGACGCACTTGGATTTACGGGGGAACCGGTTGAAAATTCTTCCTTTTACTGGTGTTTTAGAACATATTGGTGGTATTATGGAGATTCAGCTTGAAGAGAATCCCTGGAATTGCACTTGTGATCTGATTCCACTGAAAGCCTGGTTGGATACCATATCGGTCTTTGTCGGGGATATTGTATGCGAGACGCCCTTTCGCCTGCACGGAAAAGACGTCACTCATTTAATCAAGCAAGACCTTTGTCCCCGAAGGAATGTAGGCGACCCATCTCACCGTGGAATGGAACCTTCCTCGGATTCGCAGTACCACATCCCAATTCCTACATTACGCGCACGCATTACTCCAACAAGAGCACCTAAAGCATCCCGACCTCCAAAAATGAGACATCGTCCCACACCGCGAGTGACGTCAGGTAAAGATAAACATGTGTTTGGGCCTATTATGGTTTATCAGACGCGCGCCCCCGTGCCAATGACTTGCCCGAACGTTTGCATGTGCACATCTCAGAATTCCGACAGTGGACTGAATATTAACTGCCAGGAACGGAAGCTACTTAACATATCAGACTTACAACCCACGCCGTCCTATCCAAAGAAACTGCATTTAACTGGCAATTACTTGCAGGTCATATATCCAACGGATTTGACGGAATACAGCTCACTTGAACTCCTGCATTTGGGAAATAATCGGCTTTCCGTTATTATGGAGGGGGCCTTTGAGAACCTCTCCAATTTACGAAGGCTCTACTTAAATGGCAATTACATCGAGAGTCTGTCCCAGTCACTTTTCGCCGGTCTCCAGAGCCTACAATATCTATACCTGGAATACAATATTATCAAAGACATCTTGCCACAAACATTCAGTGCACTACACAATCTGCAGTTATTATTCTTGAATAACAATTTGTTGAGATCCCTTCCCGATCATGTTTTCGCAGGAACAATGCTGACCAGGCTTAATCTTAGAAACAACCATTTTTCGCATTTGCCGGTGCAGGGTGTACTGGACCAGCTCTCTCCTTTCATTCAGATTGACCTCCAGGAAAACCCCTGGGATTGCACTTGTGATATCATTGCCCTGAAAAACTGGATGGAGTTATCCAGTACGAGCGTGGTGGTAAATGAGATAACTTGCGACTCGCCTTCTAAACATGCTGGCCGTTTACTCCGGTCACTGCGAAATGATGCAATATGCAGTGAAACCAACGAAATCATAGCTACCAAGGGACCCGGGGATACTGTTTCGTCCAGCACTGAAGTTACCGCTCGCTTTATTATTAACGTTACCCCTACGGGCAGTCATGTACCGGAAATGCACGCCGAGGTGCCCTTGTCTGTATTGATATTGGGGCTGCTGGTGGTTTTCATTCTTTCCGTTTGCTTCGGAGCCGGCTTGTTCGTTTTTGCCCTTAAACGACGTAAAGGAATTGAAAGCATCCACACAAATGTTAACCATTTAGATCTGAACTCTTATCAGATACAGTACAGCTCGTACAACATAGAGACCCGTGGCGACAAGATGGACAGTCATGATTACACCTACGTTCCTCCTGTGGGTGAGATGTGTCAGAATCCAATTTACACACAGAAAGACAGCAATCATGTGACGTACAGGAATTTGAAAGGCCTCTCCTTCAGTACCCTTGAGCCAAAAAAGGAAGAGCTAGCACAGAGTCCTTCTTTTAGTATTAGTACAGTTGACTATCAGTCATGTAACAACAGAGACCCCGAACTCTATCAGAACATTGGGGAGAGACTTAAGGAGCTTCCGACCGCTGGACCCCTGAACTACAGCTTCAGCACGTTACCCAAAAGATCCGTAGTGCAGTCATACGACTCAGCCAGGCGGAACAATCAGGACCGTTTTGACAAAACAGCACTTTATGGAACAGCGAGGAAATATTTGGCTGCGCAGCCTAAAAGCGACCAAACATGGCTACAAGGGAACTTTAAAACACAGCCGGACTACCTTGAGGTTCTTGAAAGACACACTGTTATGAGTCAGTTGTAAGATAACAAACTCAATTTTTCCTCTAGATGTAGGTGATTCCCCGTAAATATCTAAAGATTTTTTTGTTTTGTTTTGAGTGTATTACAGTATTAAATATTTCTACACTTAGATGCTATTTTTCTTCAAGATTTAAATTATCAGTTTTAGATGACTCCATATAGACTGGTGTCACAAATTAATGTCCAATGCTGCTTACTGTTTTGTCTGATTTAGGCCCATGAACTAGGAGAGAAATGGTGATACTTTAACTGACACTTTAACTGGTATTGTTAACATTGACTAGGCTACTCCAGAGGTGCCCTAAGAAGTATTTCATAATTGCATTATTAGAGAAAAAACCTTTTATACATGTTATATTTTAAACACTGTATATTAGAATGATTTGTTTATGGCATTAAACAAGTCAGCTATGTCAATCTATGTATGTATGTTTTGGTATCATTATGAATGAAAAACCCTGAGTTTAAAACCTTACAGATCTTTAGAAATACAAGTTTGGGTGGGGAAATGAGCTAGACTTGTGCAGGAATACATTTGATGAGGGGGGCAACCACAGGGGTGTTTCCTGAATTAACTACCATCAACCACTGGGAAAAACTATATTTTTTTTACATATTTTAGAACTTTGTGTTCTGCATTCACTGAAAGCAAGTATTTGTTAAGTTTGTAAATCTTAAAAGGATGTGAATATTAAAAAGGATTTGTAGATGGGTTGAGGGGGCAGGATGGGGTTCTTTACCACGTACCAACAGATGAAGAAGAATTACGGTCTTATCTTTACCATCATTTAAGGATTGTTGCATGGTTTCAGGGAACATTTAGATGAATATACTTTTTTAAGCATCACTTTGTATTACTAATAATATAAAAAATAGAAATATAAGAAACAATCATCATTTGAAACAATAGTTCAGTGCTTAATGCTATCATGCTATCCATTGACTGCATACATCTCTTGGTTGAATATAGGGATTTGCTTTTAGATGGGTGAATCGTTCTTGATGTGTTGATTTCCTGGCATAAATGATTACACATTCATTCTAAAACATTTAACTGTTTCACACTGCATATGAATGCTATGAAGAAAGGACATCACACACACTCACACACACACACCCACACTTTTTCTCTCTCTCATACACACACACTTTTTCTCTCTCTCTCTCTCTCTCTCATACACACACACACACACACATATATATATATATGTGTGTGTGTGTGTGTGTATGTGTGTGTATATATATATATATATATATATATATATATATATATATAGCAATTGGTTAAGCAGTGGTTATCTAGTGCTCAGTTGAAACAGGATGAAAAACATTCTCACGCAAAATAGAATGGTCAGTTGAGAGATTTTCCTCCTGTTGAACAATGAGCCACTGTGTGGCCATTTCCTGGCGCCTCGGAGAATAAGGGGCAGCCTGCACATGCCCTGCACATCAATGAGCTCCTTCCTTCAGCAGGACGGGGCCAACAGTATGAATACTTTAATGCAAGGACACTTATCAACAATGTTGTTTACTAAAATTTGTCATGGGAATATTGTATGAAAAACAATGCGTGAACTTAGATACTTCTGGATATGCTACTGATGTCATAAATGAGAATAAAAGATTTTATTTTAGAAACAATATGGCTGCATTTTCCCTGCAGTCTAGATTTTGCAGTTTAGCAGACATATCCTAAGATGACTCAGATACGTTCTTAATGTTAAAACGGACCCTTTTTTTTCTTTGATGTTGTCCGGATGTTCTTTTGATATTGTGGCGTCATGCATCAAACAAAGAAACTTTGCACAAAATAGCATTTCCATTTCGGAAGCTTCTACAACAAGGGACCAAGCACCCATAGTAAATACAGTGCCCTCCACAATGATTGGCACCCTTAGTGAATATGAGCAAAACAGGCTATGAAAAATATGTCTTTACTGTTAATCCTCTTGGTCTTTCAAAACATTCACAAAAATCGTATCTTTTCATTGAAGTAAAATTATTAAAAGAAAAAAAAACTGTTGACATTAAATAAATATTTTTCCTCAAAACATGTGTGCCACAATTATTGGCACCCCTAGACAAATCTTATAATTAAAATCTAACTGAAGTATATTTCCAGTCATGTTTTATATTTTTAAGTTCACCTGTTTTCATAGACTGTTTTGCTCATATTCACTAAGGGTGCCAATAATTGTGGAGGGCACTGTATTTGTGTGAACTGTGGTTTACATGAAGTGCATCTAGTAAAACAATTTGATACATCTTCATTTCATCTTCTTGATAATCTATGCTTTCAACTGTCAGAAGTTTTAATAGGAAATACAGTGGCTTGCAAAAGTATTCAACTCCTCTGAAAGTCATTGCCTTTTTGTGGTTAACAAAAGATACTTTTTTCCCCCCCATATATACACATTTTTGAATTACGAAAACCTACGCCGTAGTATATTTCTAAAGGCTAAAGTAGTTATTAGTCTACTAAAATAAAAAATAAAAAATGTATATTCTGCTTGCATAAGTATTCAACCCCTACATATTAATACTTGCTAGATAACCCCTTAGCTGCAGTAGCAGCCTTAAGACAGTACCAGCTTTGCACATTGTGTAGCGAAGGGAGAGCGTGGTCACCCCACCCGGACTCGAACCCGGGTCTACAGGGTGCCAAACATGCGCTCTGACCGCCACACCCAAAGAGCCCGGCTCAATGGCATGGCAGCCAGAGAGCATATTCAACCGTAGGGACGATCACATCGTCACACATTGTTTGCAGTATTTTCCCTGTTCCTAGTAGAATTTATATAGAACATTTAGATTGATGTGATGGCAGCCCTGGATTGCAGACTGCAATGCCACAGATTGTCAGCAGGCTTTTACTGAGCTCTTCTAGAATCCCCTCATTCATGATGTTACCATTGCCATATTTCATGATTTGGATGGAGTTTAATTATTAACTAATATGAATTAATATTATGAATTAGTTCATTTATTAATTATCCTTTGGAGGATTGGACAAAACCCACTATTTGATTGTTCCCCCAAATATATATATCTTCAGCAATGATCTTCAGCAGGATCTTCTAAACCCACTATTTGATCTTTTCCCCAAATATTAGTGCTGTCAAACGATTAAAATATTTAATCGCGATTAATCGCATTTATGTCATAGTTAACTCAAAATTAATCGCGATTAATCACAAATTTGTATCTATTCTAAATGTCCCTTCGTTTATTTATTTTTTCCATCATTTTATTTTAATTTTAATGCCCGTATCAACATGGAAAAGTGGATTGGCTTGCTTTAAGCAAATGTTTTATTTTGTTGAAAACCAACATTGCCAAACAGGGCAGTACAAAATAAAATTATAAAGTGCACATTTCAGGTAAACAAGGACTCAGCAAACCATGGCTTAATATTTTCTTTTTTTCAAGTTTCCTGGGAACATAGCAGTCAGGCCTCTTATTTCAGAAACAATGAACTGTAACAGTTAGGTTACCAATCAAAGGTAAGCCTACTACTTCTTTGCTTTCAGCCAGCTGCCTGTTGACATTTTCAGACAACATTTTTAAAAGTAAACTTTCCATTCAGAAGCTTTTTATCATCCATTTCGCCGTATCGCGCTCACCATTCACTCAAACCGTAACGTTAGCCTACTACACAGTTTGCCAGGCCAAAAAGAACGTTAATCAAAAAAAAAAAAAAAAAAATGAATACAAAAAAAATCGCGTTAATCTCGCGATAAAAAAATTAACGGCGTTAAAATGGGTTTGCGTTAGCGCCGTTAATAACGCGTTAAACTGACAGCACTACCAAATATATATATATATATTTTCAGCAATGCTAATGTGGATCTTCACTATTTGATCTTTTCCCCAAATATATATATATATCTTTAGCAATGCTAATGTGGATCTTCACTATTTGATCTTTCCCCAAATATATATATATATGTTTTCAGCAATGCTAATGTGGATCTATACTATTTGATCTTTCCCCCGTATCTTCAGCAATGCTAATGTGGATCTTCTAAAACAATGGCTTCTTTTTGCCACCCTCCAGTGAAGTCCAGTTTGATGGACAGCTCCTCAGATTGTGGACTCCCACACTTGCTCCTCAGATTGTGGACTCGTACACTCGCACCCCAGTTCCAGCTGCGGACAGCTCCTCAGATTGTGGACTCGTACACTCGCACCCCAGTTCCAGCTGCGGACAGCTCCTCAGATTGTGGACTCGTACACTCGCACCCCAGTTCCAGCTGCGGACAGCTCCTCAGATTGTGGACTCCCACACTTGCACCCCAGTTCCAGCTGCCTGAACTTTGTAGATTTTTTAAGGGTGATGGTTGGACTGTGGTGGCCTCTCTCGCCAGTGAACAGTTTTTCAGACGCTTGGTTTGGGAGGGACAACCTTTTCTCCAAAGCATCTGGGTGGTGTGATGCGACTTCCACTTTCTTCTTATGGATACTATTGTGCTCAGTTGCACATCAAAACACTGATAGTGTGATAGATATTTTCAAAAGTTAAGCATTTGAATCACTTCGTCTCTTTAGTTTAAATGTTCTCTTTTATTTCACAACCTGGCTGATAACCCTTAGACAGTCATTTTATATCTAGAAAGAGATCTCTACTTCACCAATCATGGGAAGTACCTAATTATGTTTTATATCATTATGTTTTATATCGTTATATCAGTTATGGTCAAATGAGTGGCATCGGTTTATTATTTGTGAATAACGTATCATCTGCCTTAACGTGGAACTTAAAATCAAAGAGGTTTGAATATTTATGCATACAGTATATTTCAGTTTTACATTTATTTGTAATGTTAGCAGACACATCATTTATATAGCGTTTTGATATATACTACATCATTCATTTTCACAATAAAAATACTGATTGAGAAAATACAGTATGTGTAAGTATCTTTTGTAATTGTGAAAATGGTGATGGCTTCAGCAACATCAAAGGCAGAATTGCTATTTGCATGTATGCACACATAGGACATTTGGTATAGAGTGACGCTTTGGTGGGACGGGTAAAATGGCCTATTCATTTCTGGGTGTATCATAACAAGGGGAATTCTGATTCTGTGCTGTGATGACAAGGGCACTTGTTCCACACAGCAGTGCATCATTTTAGAATATTTAAACAGTTTAATTCAATTGAACTCAACAGTCATTGGGAGATAATTAAACATGTCTAATGTTTTATTGATAAATAAAACACAGGAGCCTAAGCCCCCAAAGTGTTATCATTACCATGGCGTTAAGATTATTTAACATACATGGGTCAAATAAACACACCTGACAGCAAGCTACATGAATAAAATATACGTATAAGTAGAATATATTTTACATTTACATTTAGTCGTTTGGTAGACGCTTTTATGCAAATCGACGTACAAAGGAGAGAACAATCAAGCTACGAGCAGAACTAGTGTAACTATAAATACTACTTTTCATAAGGAAAAAAAAAATGTGCAGGAATGTAACTACTGTAAGTGCGAGTTAAGTTCTAGTTAGAGGAGATAGCATTAGAGGAAGGATAAGGAGAGGAAGAGGAAGGGAGAGGAAGTGCATGTTAGGAAAGGAGGTGTGAGTAGAATATAGTGGAAAGGTAAGTGAAGAGGTTAGTAGATGATTAATGGGAGAGGAAAGCCTTTTTTCAGTTTCTGGACTTTTTCTCTAATCTTTGAGTTTTGTTGAGATATTGGATCATTTGAACATTTACTGAAATTAAACCATATTAAAAGTCCTTTTTGGTGGAGATGTTAACAACTCATAGACATCTGAAATATGGCCCCAGCTACAACTTGCCCAAGACATCAAAAGCCAAAAAGGTTGGAAAACACAGGCTTAATCTTTAACAATGTGTTGTATATTAAAGGCTTGTTATATTATCCAGTGTGTACAAATCTTTACACATCTAGTAACTAAAGCTGTGAAATAAATGTTGTCGAGTAGAGTGGAGTAGAAACACAAAATATTTCTCTCTTAAATGTACGGGAGTGGAAGTAGAAAGTAGCATCAAATAGATACTCAATTAAATAAAAAATAAATAAAAATGAAAAATAAAATTAAAATGGAAATACTCAAGTAAAGTTCAAGCACCTCAAAACTCGTTACCTATAGACTGAGCCTCAGACCAGGATTTTAAGTTTGTGTCTTTCTACATCATGTAGATAGAGAGGATGTCATTACTATAGGCTACCGATGAAGTTAATTCCTAATCACAGTGACTCTAGTTGTATTTGACATAAAAACAGCTTTATGTGCTTTGTGTTATTCAAGAAACATAAGTGAACTGGGATAGACCCTGCACCATGAAATGTCAACTGTTGTCAAATGTTAATGTCAGTAACCTATGTTGGCGATACATTAGATTTAATGAACAGTGAAAATGCACCGACTATTTCACGGCTTATGATCCAGAGAAACTGTACGGTAATGGGAACTTATTATTAGATAAAACCGTTAAGGTTTATTAGATTTGAACAATTATGGTGATACCTAAATTACTGATTTCTTTGTCTCAAAAAATACAGTGATACTCAAGATGCCTGTGACGATGGAGTAACAATGAGAAACACTGAAATATTGACTAGTATTAAAATATCCACTTTCAATGAGAAACACTGAAATATTGACTTTTATTATATAGCAACGACAGTACAAGCGTTCTGATTGGCTAATGCGTAGTCATGCCAGCTGCGTATTGCCCTCCTCACCGGTCAATACGGATCTGTATTGCCCTCTGACGACATCAGCAATATTACTGGCTGTAACTTTCAAATCTTCAATGGTCCAGTGCAAATACTCCAAGGCTCTCAGAAGAAGCGAAGATTTGTTATTGAAAGTGATGACGAAGACTAGAAACTTTCAATCACTTGTGTTGTTATTAAAGCCATTTTGGTAGAGCCGTGTTGTCCTTTTCTATCAAAAGTAATTGTTTGCTAGAAACCTGAAACACATTGTGTCGTGAGTAGACTTGAGAGCTCAACAAAACAACATGTTTTCAATACTAACTACTTACTAACCTCGACCGTTCCGTCATGCAGGGAAATATCAAACTTCGGCTTTGGCGTATCAACCTCGTTATCGCTCGGTCAATACGGTAAAGCCTCAGTTTGATATCTCCCGGTATGACCTCACAAAACAAACAAACAAGGCTGACTGCTGTCAGTTTTTTATCGCACAAACGACTCACTGCAACACACACGTGTTATATATGGAGGCGACACAGGACACACACACACAGGCCTGAGGTCGCCGTGAATTCGTCTTCTGCCTTTAACCCATCCCGGATCGCCCCTCCTCCAGGATCCTCCAGGAGCAGTGGGCAGCTTCTCAGCACCCGGGGACCAAGTGAACCGTCCGTCTCGGTCAGGGACTGACAGGAGTGTTCTGTTCTTTTTGCATGTTTTTCTGTTGTGGTTCTTAGTGGAGGAAACCCCTTGTGAATACGGGGAGAACATGCAAACTCCACACAGAAAGGCCCGGGAGATAGCCCACCTGAGCACTGAAGGTCTGTGGAGGACCTGCCCCCCAGAGCCAACAGCGCCCCATGCGGGGATCTAACCCATGACCTTCTTGCTGTGAGGCAGCAGTGCAAGCACCTGAGCCACCGTACCACCTCACTCTCGGTTAGTAAGTAGTTAGTATTGAAATATCCACTTTCAATGAGAAACACTGAAATATTGACTAGTATTTGTAAGGGTGGCAGGGTGCACAACAGTGCCCGATTGGCTGGTGATCGCCGCAACGCGCAGCGTATGCTGTACCCAGGATCAGTAAAACGCACTCCTTCCTGGTACAACATACGCTGTCTGTAGCTCAGTTTGTTCTATTCTATGCCAAAGTGAAACACTCACTATAGTTTACTTTCATAGTTGTCTTGGGCAGGGGAAACACCAGCCACATGGGATCACCTTAAAAATACAATCATTTCACCGCTTCATCTATCTGTCACAATAACTTAAGTGGTTTGAATTTAGATATCTGCATTTGGGACCTTTCCCAGCAGGTACTTTATCGATGGAAGTTATGCATGATTGACAAAGTCATATTAAGATTGACTACATGATGAAAGGTGTTTCAGTGTGAGAATGCTCACAAAAAAATGTACTTAATTATTAACTTAAATAATAGACACAAGTTCGACTTCCAGTATAGGTCTACTCACTGGGCTTTCTGCTTGGCAAAACTGCAGTTATAATGTAATGTTGTAATGAAATTGATCCTTAATCCTCGTTGCTCTCTACATCTACGTCCAGTGGTAGGCCAAACCCTAAACGCCAACTAGCCGTTGAGCTGCTGTTAGTAGCCACTGGAGTTTGATTGATGAAATTGTCTAATTTCTCTAATTGGCCTATTAAATGTTTCTCTTCTGGCAAACACTTTTGTGTTTGTAGTTATTCATGTTCTTTGTTGTGCTTGGTAGCGTCTCTGGCAATAGGCATGTTCATGATAATTATATCCTAGGATTCCAGCCCACCACATATTAATTACACATATTAATAATATTAATATACATCTCAATTAAAATGCCCATTAAAACCCTTAGAGGTCCACTTGTGGTCTTGTGGGGAATATTGTGGTCTTGTGGTGAAACGCTGTCAATATGTCTTTAAAGCTCAGCGAGTTTTGTCCTAGAGACATAATTAGAGAACTGATTAACTGATTAACAAATGTTGTTGCTTATAATTATTACTAGTAGTGACATCTGTAGAGGCATTTATTACCAGTAGCTATTTCGTTATTAAAATGGCACAGCCTAGACATTGAGAGACAACCCATTGCGTGAGTACTTTTACTTTTAATACTTAAAGTAAATTTAAAAGTAAGTACTTTTTACTTAAGTAGGATTGTTGATGTAGTACTTTTACTTTTACTTTTACTTTTATCTTCCTGGGTACTTGTACTTTTACTTAAGTACTAAACTTCAGTACTTCCTCCACCACTGTAATTAGAGAACTGATTAACTGATTCACAGGGAGTTTTTGTGCTGGCTCCAAGGGGGCTAGGCCCTGGGCTCTGTAAAGTGTGTGTGTGTGTGTGTGTGTGTGTGTGTTTGTGTGTGTGTGTGTGTGTGTGTGTGTGTGTGTGTGTGTGTGTGTGTGTGTGTGTGTGTGAGTATGTGTGCTGGCTCCAAGGGGGCTAGGCCCTGGGCTCTGTAAAGTGTGTGTGTGTGTGTGTGTGTGTGTGTGTTTGTGTGTGTGTGTGTGTGTGTGTGTGTGTGTGTGTGTGTGTGTGTGTGTGTGTGTGTGTGTGTGTGAGTGTGTTTGTGTGTGTGTGTGTGTGTGTGTGTGTGTGTGTGTGTGTGTGTGTGTGTGTGTGTGTGTGAGTATGTGTGCTGGCTCCAAGGGGGCTAGGCCCTGGGCTCTGTAAAGTGTGTGTGTGTGTGTGTGTGTGTGTGTGTTGTGTGTGTGTGTGTGTGTGTGTGTGTGTGTGTGTGTGTGTGTGTGTGTGTGTGTGTGTGTGTGTGAGTGTGTGTGCTGGCAACAAGGGGGCTAGGCCCTGGGCTCTGTAAAGCGCCTTGAGACCATTTTATTGTTTTGGCGCTACATAAATAATACTTGAATTGAGTTGAATTGAAATCTATCTGCTTTGACACATACACATTGATTCACAAGGTGCTTCTGCTCCCTACACTGTGTAGACAATTGCATACTAATTGGACTGGACAGACTTCCCACAAAGGCCTTCAATCCAAGAGGGATTCCTCCTCATCTGACCTCATCAGGTCTATTGTTACGGTCCTCCATTGGGTAACCGCTTTGTCTGTTTGTAGAACCCCAGCTCTGGCCTTGTGCAGACACTGGGCAAAGAGAAATTAGACCACTAAAAACATTCAAATGGGGGAAAGCCTAAATATTACAGGGGAAAAAATGTGCCTCACCTCACCTCACCATTTGCTGCGATCCCTTTTTGCAGGTAACCCCCCTCAACAGTGCCCCCTACCCTTCTGGTGGCAGCCATTACCCTTCCCTCTTGCCATATGGCTGCTTATGTTGTTGTGGCCTGATGTGGATTTTACCCCAGCTGTGAGAACAATTCAGTCCGTAGTTTATAATCATTGAGCCCTTTCAGATTACCACCTAATTACATTCAACATGCAATTAGAACTCAGCGCAACATAGAAATTAACCCACTTCTCGGCCGTTGTCTAGCTGACAAGACGACAACAGAATTCATATCAAAACTACCAGCGGCACTTGCCACAGCTCTTACCCCTGGCACTGAAAGTGGTGTAAGCACATCCTCACCTCATATCGACCTACTAACCGGTTGCGTCATATGTGCGCTTCACTCATCCCTTGACACAACTGATAAAGAGAATAAGAAAACAGAAAAGACTGGCTCCATGGTACGCTTATCAGACTCGTGCACTTAAATCAATTACACGGAAACTAGAAAAAAAATGGTACTCGACCAAACTTGAGGTATTCCACCTGGCGTGGAAGGATAGTCTTCTGAACTATAAACGAGCACTTTCTGTGGCGGAATCACTTTAGTATTCTTCATTGATTGACAATAATAAAAACAACCCTGTACAATGGTATGATGTGAACTAGCTCTGTTAGACCAGACAGCAACGACAGCGTGTATTCTTCAGCAGCACACGTACTTTATTAACTATATCCAGCCTAGTACATCAGTCATTACTCAATGGTCAAGCGCACCCTAGTGGCCTGACATTCCACTACAAACCCAAGGTTTCTCTTTAACACCATTTCTAGATTAACAAAAAAACACAATATATTCGAACATTCTGTTCCTATAACCTGTAGCAGTAACGATTTCATGACCTTTTTCAATAACAAAATTCTAACAGTACGAGAACAAATTCTCAGTTTTCTTCCCCTCCATGACCCTACAAACCTTCCAAAATGCACTATGGCTCCAAACTACCTTAAGGAATTAGTTGTCCCCTATTGCCAACCAACATCGCTTCGTTCCCAGAGTGCAGGCCCCCTTGTAATTCCAAGAATATCAAAAAGCACAATAGGAGGCAGAGCCTTCAGCTTTCGAGCCCCCTCCTCTGGAATAATCTTCCTGCCTCCATCCAAGATGCAGACACCCTTTCCATATTCAAATCGAGACTAAAGACATTCCTCTTTAGCACATCCCATAGTCATGAATAATTGGGTACAAAAAAAACGTCTACTGTCGCAACATTCCTCACCTCCTCTTGCTTGCCATGTTGTAGTGTTTAAGAGGAGCGGGCTACAGACGGCGCATGTTATACCGTGATGGAGTGCGTGTGTGTGTGTGTGTGTGTGTGTGAGTACGTGTGTGTGTACGTGTGTGTGTGTGTGTGAGTACGTGTGTGTGTGTGAGTACGTGTGTGTGTGTGTGTACGTGTGTGTGAGTACGTGTGTGTGTGTGTGTGTGTGTGAGTACGTGTGTGTGTGTGTGAGTACGTGTGTGTATGTGCCCTTACGGATTCCGGGTACAGCATTTGGCTCGTGTTGTGGCTGTTGCCAGCCAGTTATGCACTGCTGTTGTATCTGAAGGAGTTGCAAATCAGAATTAAGGATCAGAGTTAATAATGATTGACAATAATCAATAATCCAATGAATCTTATATTCATTTGTATTTGTTGCTTTTAATTTGACTTAGGTTAAAATGTAAGAGTTTCTGGTTGAATGTCCAGCTATATAAAATGCCCTGAGAGAGGTGTGAGAGAGTGTTTTCACCACCCCCCCCTCTCTTGGTCATCGAAGTGTCTTTGTATTCCTTATACCCCTACCCCCTATGAATACAGGCCTCTGAGACATTTGCTCACTGAATCTCTTAGGCCCCGTGCAGATGAAGTCTAGTTTGCCTGAACCCGGATTCATTTTTCACACATATCCACTTTTTAATCGCGTGCACATGAACCCAGCGAATCTGATTGAATCCGCTGTAGTACATCCCCCACGCCTGTTGGTGGCGCTTTAACAGTGCTACAGACAACTGAAGAAAACGGAGAAGAAGACAGGAGCATGCTAATAAAGTGACATATGACAGTAGTCGAGCTCCAACTAGCAACGTTTAGCCTAGCCGCATAGCCTACATTTAATCTGCACAGTAACACATTATGGTGGTTTATAAAATCAGTGGTCAGAGCAGACTGTAGGTTAAGCGAAAAATAATTATATTTGTTATTGATAATAAAGAGTTTAGAACAGTGCAACAAAGCAATGTTGACATGACATGTCTGAGTTGTTTAAATGCCTGTGCTTTATGGGGATGCTGAGCTTGAGCACGAGAGACCACAATGCAAGTGCTGTGGATCCTGGATGTTTCATGGTTTACAATTGCTTCCAATTTCATGGTTTTATTACTAACAACAAATGTAGGCTATTGTTGAGGGCTTTGTCCTTCACGTACTGAACCTCTGAAGTAACGTTAACGCTAGCTAGTAGCTATCGCTATAGTTGTCTGACAGGACTAAAGCTAACGTAACATTCATCTTTATTACAGACCATTTTGAAACTTCCGTCTATAATAAAAATCTTTTCACGTCAGATTTGCTCATATAGGCTATTGCTGACACTTTTAAAAACTGGTTTTGAAAAATGGTCTGATGCAAATAGATTAAACAGTGATAGATTAAAGTATGGCTTGTTAATGTCATCCCTTTCCTAACAACATTGATATTGTATTAATCCCGTTAGGGAAATTCATGTGTAAAAGCAGCAAGGTTATAGGAAGAATTTTTTTTTTTTAACTGAACTCCATTGTTTGCAACTTAACTGTTCAACCAGAAATCAAATAAACCCAATAGCTTTCTCCCCTCTTTCGACCAACAAGGTTGGAGCTGTTTATTCCCTTCTGTTCAAGTCAGGATGGCCGAGCAGTCTAAGCCGCCAGACTCAAGGTGGTGTACCTTCCTCAGTTGAGGGATTTCTGGTCTCCAAATGGAGGCGTGAGTTCGAATCCCACTTCTGACATGGCCTTTTGACTTCAAGCTGCAATATCCAAACCCATTCCGAGGAAGTAAACGTGACAAAAGACTCCAAAATGGATGCTACTGAGTCTGGCTAGCTAGCTTTGTGCATTAAGGTTGACAAGGCCTCCAAAGAAGAGCTGCCGGGTTGATTAGAATGTTTGAAAAATACAGTAAGCTCTCTGCCCTGTTCACTCGACCGACCACTGTCACCTGCTGCTGAGCTGAGGATAGTTCCCTTGGAGTTTACAAAAGACCACGTTTTCAAGCGCTTTTGGAGGTGCCGGGGAACGATCCCGGGACCTCATACATGCGAAGCATGCGCTCTACCACTGAGCTACATCCCCAAGCTGCAAAGCTAATGGGGGTTGTCCAGAGAGAAAGGGCTTATTGCAAAAAGCTCAGCAGCGTTTGCGTTCCAGTTTCAGACAAAAGAAACATGTCACTTGGGGCACATCGGTGTGCCTAAAGGGGGTATAGCTCAGTGGTAGAGCATTTGACTGCAGATCAAGAGGTCCTAGGTTCAAATCCTGGTGCCCCCTCAGAATCTATCGCAAACTGGGTGTGTCATCGCACGCACAAAGAGTGTGATAAATGCCACCTGCTCTGCTTTTCGAGGGAAGCCATCAGGTTCGGTTTCTCCATCGTTTGCAACTTAACTGTTCAACCAGAAATCAAATAAACCCAAGAGCTTTCGACCAACAAGGTTGGAGCTGTTTGTTCCCTTCTGTTCAAGTCAGGATGGCCGAGCGGTCTAAGGCGCCAGACTCAAGGTGGTGTACCTTCCTCAGTTGAGGGATTTCTGGTCTCCGAATGGAGACGTGCGTTCGAATCCCACTTCTGACATGGCCTTTTGACTTCAAGGTGCAATATCCAAACCCATTCCGAGGAAGTAAACGTGACAAAAGACTCCAAAATGGATGCTACTGAGTCTGGCTAGGTAGCTTCGTGCATTAAGGTTGACAAGGCCTCCAAAGAAGAGCTGCCGGGTTGATTAAAATGTTTGAAAAATACAGTAAGCTCTGCCCTGTTCACTCGACCGACCACTGTCACCTGCTGCTGAGCTGAGGATAGTTCCCTTGGAGTTTACAAAAGACCACGTCTTTAAGCACTTTTGGAGATGCCGGGGAACGATCCCGGGACCTCATACATGCAAAGCATGCGCTCTATCACTGAGCTACATCCCCAAGCTGCAAAGCCAATGGGGGTTGTCCAGAGAGAAAGGGCTTATTGCAAAAAGCTCTGCAGCGTTTGCGTTCCAGTTTCAGACAAAAAAACATGTCACTTGGGGCACATTATTGAGCCTAAAGGGGGTATAGCTCAGTGGGAGAGCATTTGACTGCAGATCAAGAGGTCCTAGGTTCAAATCCTGGTGCCCCCTCAGAATCTATCGCAAACTGGGTGTGTCATCGCACGCACAAAGAGTGTGATAAATGCCACCTGCTCTGCTTTTCGAGGGAAGCCATCAGGTTCGGTTACTCCATCGTTTGCAACTTAACTGTTCAACCAGAAATCAAATAAACCCAAGAGCTTTCGACCAACAAGGTTGGAGCTGTTTGCTCTCTTCTGTTCAAGTCAGGATGGCCGAGCGGTCTAAGGCGCCAGACTCAAGGTGGTGTACCTTCCTCAGTTGAGGGATTTCTGGTCTCCGAATGGAGGCGTGGGTTCGAATCCCACTTCTGACATGGCCTTTTGACTTCAAGCTGCAATATCCAAACCCATTCCGAGGAAGTAAACGTGACAAAAGACTCCAAAATGGATGCTACCGAGTCTGGCTAGGTAGCGTCGTGCATTGAGGTTGGCAAGGCCTCCAAAGAAGAGCTGCCGGGTTGATTAAAATGTTTGAAAAATACAGTAAGCTCTCTGCCCTGTTCACTCGACCGACCACTGTCACCTGCTGCTGAGCTGAGGATAGTTCCCTTGGAGTTTACAAAAGACCACGTCTTCAAGCTCTTTTGGAGATGCCGGGGAACGATCCCGGGACCTCATACATGCGAAGCATGCGCTCTACCACTGAGCTACATCCCCAGTTGCAAAGCTAATGGGGGTTGTCCAGAGAGAAAGGTCTCATTGCAAAAAGCTCTGCAGCGTTTGCGTTCCAGTTTCAGACAAAAAAACATGTCACTTGGGGCACATCGGTCTGCCTAAAGGGGGTATAGCTCAGTGGTAGAGCATTTGACTGCAGATCAAGAGGTCCTAGGTTCAAATCCTGTTGCCCCCTCAGAATCTATCGCAAACTGGGAGTGTCATTGCACGCACAAAGAGTGTGATAAATGCCACCTGCTTGGCTGTTCGAGGGAAGCCGTCAGGTTCGGTTTCTCAATTGTTTGCAACTTAACTGTTCAACCAGAAATCAAAAAAACCCAAGAGCTTTCGACCAACAAGGTTGGAGCTGTTTGTTCCCCTCTGTTCAAATCAGGATGGCTGAGCGGTCTAAGGTGCCAGACTCAAGGTGGTGTACCTTCCTCAGTTGAGGGATTTCTGGTCTCCGAATGGAGGCGTGTGTTCGAATCCCACTTCTGAAATGGCCTTTTGACTTCAAGCTTTAATATCCAAACCCATTCCGAGGTAGTAAACGTGACAAAAGACTCCAAAATGGATGCTACTGAGTCTGGCTAGGTAGCTTCGTGCATTAAGGTTGACAAGGCCTCCAAAGAAGAGCTGCCGGGTTGATTAAAATGTTTGAAAAATACAGTAAGCTCTCTGCCCTGTTCACTCGACCGACCACTGTCACCTGCTGCTGAGCTGAGGAAAGTTCCCTTGGAGTTTACAAAAGACCACGTCTTCAAGCGCTTTGGATGCTACTGAGTCTGGCTAGGTAGCTTCGTGCATTAAGGTTGACAAGGCCTCCAAAGAAGAGCTGCCGGGTTGATTAAAATGTATGAAAAATCAAGTAAGCTCTCTGCCCTGTTCACTCGACTGACCACTGTCACCTGCTGCTGAGCTGAGGATAGTTCCCTTGGAGTTTACAAAAGACCACGTCTTCAAGCGCTTTTGGAGATGCCGGGGAACGATCCCGGGACCTCATACATGCAAAGCATGCCCTCTACCACTGAGCTACATCCCCAAGCTGCAAAGCCAATGGGGGTTGTCCAGAGAGAAAGGGCTTATTGCAAAAAGCTCTGCAGCGTTTGCGTTCCAGTTTCAGACAAAATAACATGTTACTTGGGGCACATTATTGAGCCTAAAGGGGGTATAGCTCAGTGGGAGAGCATTTGACTGCAGATCAAGAGGTCCTAGGTTCAAATCCTGGTGCCCCCTCAGAATCTATCGCAAACTGGGTGTGTCATCGCACGCACAAAGAGTGTGATAAATGCCACCTGCTCTGCTTTTCGAGGGAAGCCATCAGGTTCGGTTACTCCATCGTTTGCAACTTAACTGTTCAACCAGAAATCAAATAAACCCAAGAGCTTTCGACCAACAAGGTTGGAGCTGTTTGCTCTCTTCTGTTCAAGTCAGGATGGCCGAGCGGTCTAAGGCGCCAGACTCAAGGTGGTGTACCTTCCTCAGTTGAGGGATTTCTGGTCTCCGAATGGAGGCGTGGGTTCGAATCCCACTTCTGACATGGCCTTTTGACTTCAAGCTGCAATATCCAAACCCATTCCGAGGAAGTAAACGTGACAAAAGACTCCAAAATGGATGCTACCGAGTCTGGCTAGGTAGCGTCGTGCATTGAGGTTGGCAAGGCCTCCAAAGAAGAGCTGCCGGGTTGATTAAAATGTTTGAAAAATACAGTAAGCTCTCTGCCCTGTTCACTCGACCGACCACTGTCACCTGCTGCTGAGCTGAGGATAGTTCCTTGGAGTTTACAAAAGACCACGTCTTCAAGCTCTTTTGGAGATGCCGGGGAACGATCCCGGGACCTCATACATGCGAAGCATGCGCTCTACCACTGAGCTACATCCCCAGTTGCAAAGCTAATGGGGGTTGTCCAGAGAGAAAGGTCTCATTGCAAAAAGCTCTGCAGCGTTTGCGTTCCAGTTTCAGACAAAAAAACATGTCACTTGGGGCACATCGGTCTGCCTAAAGGGGGTATAGCTCAGTGGTAGAGCATTTGACTGCAGATCAAGAGGTCCTAGGTTCAAATCCTGTTGCCCCCTCAGAATCTATCGCAAACTGGGAGTGTCATTGCACGCACAAAGAGTGTGATAAATGCCACCTGCTTGGCTGTTCGAGGGAAGCCGTCAGGTTCGGTTTCTCAATTGTTTGCAACTTAACTGTTCAACCAGAAATCAAAAAAACCCAAGAGCTTTCGACCAACAAGGTTGGAGCTGTTTGTTCCCCTCTGTTCAAATCAGGATGGCTGAGCGGTCTAAGGTGCCAGACTCAAGGTGGTGTACCTTCCTCAGTTGAGGGATTTCTGGTCTCCGAATGGAGGCGTGTGTTCGAATCCCACTTCTGAAATGGCCTTTTGACTTCAAGCTTTAATATCCAAACCCATTCCGAGGTAGTAAACGTGACAAAAGACTCCAAAATGGATGCTACTGAGTCTGGCTAGGTAGCTTCGTGCATTAAGGTTGACAAGGCCTCCAAAGAAGAGCTGCCGGGTTGATTAAAATGTTTGAAAAATACAGTAAGCTCTCTGCCCTGTTCACTCGACCGACCACTGTCACCTGCTGCTGAGCTGAGGAAAGTTCCCTTGGAGTTTACAAAAGACCACGTCTTCAAGCGCTTTGGATGCTACTGAGTCTGGCTAGGTAGCTTCGTGCATTAAGGTTGACAAGGCCTCCAAAGAAGAGCTGCCGGGTTGATTAAAATGTATGAAAAATCAAGTAAGCTCTCTGCCCTGTTCACTCGACTGACCACTGTCACCTGCTGCTGAGCTGAGGATAGTTCCCTTGGAGTTTACAAAAGACCACGTCTTCAAGCGCTTTTGGAGATGCCGGGGAACGATCCCGGGACCTCATACATGCAAAGCATGCCCTCTACCACTGAGCTACATCCCCAAGCTGCAAAGCCAATGGGGGTTGTCCAGAGAGAAAGGGCTTATTGCAAAAAGCTCTGCAGCGTTTGCGTTCCAGTTTCAGACAAAATAACATGTTACTTGGGGCACATTATTGAGCCTAAAGGGGTATAGCTCAGTGGGAGAGCATTTGACTGCAGATCAAGAGGTCCTAGGTTCAAATCCTGGTGCCCCCTCAGAATCTATCGCAAACTGGGTGTGTCATCGCACGCACAAAGAGTGTGATAAATGCCACCTGCTCTGCTTTTCGAGGGAAGCCATCAGGTTCGGTTACTCCATCGTTTGCAACTTAACTGTTCAACCAGAAATCAAATAAACCCAAGAGCTTTCGACCAACAAGGTTGGAGCTGTTTGCTCTCTTCTGTTCAAGTCAGGATGGCCGAGCGGTCTAAGGCGCCAGACTCAAGGTGGTGTACCTTCCTCAGTTGAGGGATTTCTGGTCTCCGAATGGAGGCGTGGGTTCGAATCCCACTTCTGACATGGCCTTTTGACTTCAAGCTGCAATATCCAAACCCATTCCGAGGAAGTAAACGTGACAAAAGACTCCAAAATGGATGCTACCGAGTCTGGCTAGGTACGTCGTGCATTGAGGTTGGCAAGGCCTCCAAAGAAGAGCTGCCGGGTTGATTAAAATGTTGAAAAATACAGTAAGCTCTCTGCCCCTGTTCACTCGACCGACCCACTGTCACCTGCTGCTGAGCTGAGGATAGTTCCCTTGGAGTTTACAAAAGACCACGTCTTCAAGCTCTTTTGGAGATGCCGGGGAACGATCCCGGGACCTCATACATGCGAAAGCATGCGCTCTACCACTGAGCTACATCCCCAGTTGCAAAGCTAATGGGGGTTGTCCAGAGAGAAAGGGTCTCATTGCAAAAAGCTCTGCAGCGTTTGCGTTCCAGTTTCAGACAAAAAAACATGTCACTTGGGGCACATCGGTCTGCCTAAAGGGGGTATAGCTCAGTGGTAGAGCATTTGACTGCAGATCAAGAGGTCCTAGGTTCAAATCCTGTGCCCCCTCAGAATCTATCGCAAACTGGGTAGTGTCATTGCACGCACAAAGAGTGTGATTAAATGCCACCTGCTTGGCTGTTCGAGGGAAGCCGTCAGGTTCGGTTTCTCATTGTTGCAACTTAACTGTTCAACCAGAATCAAAAAAACCCAGAGCTTTCGACCAACAGGTTGGAGCTGTTTGTTCCCCTCTGTTCAAATCAGGATGGCTGAGCGGTCTAAGGTGCCAGACTCAAGGTGGTGTACCTTCCCTCAGTTGAGGGATTTCTGGTCTCCCGAATGGAGGCGTGTGTTCGAATCCCCACTTCTGAAATGGCCTTTTGACTTCAAGCTTTAATATCCAAACCCATTCCGAGTAGTAAACGTGACAAAGACTCCAAAATGGATGCTACTGAGTCTGGCTAGGTAGCTTCGTGCATTTAAAGGTTGACAAGGCCTCCAAAGAAGAGCTTGCCGGGTTGATTAAAATGTTTGAAAAATACAGTAAGCTCTCTGCCCTGTTCACTCGACCGACCACTGTCACCTGCTGCTGAGCTGAGGAAAGTTCCCTTGGAGTTTACAAAAGACCACGTCTTCAAGCGCTTTGGATGCTACTGAGTCTGGCTAGGTAGCTTCGTGCATTAAGGTTGACAAGGCCTCCAAGAAGAGCTGCCGGGTTGATTAAAATGTATGAAAAAATCAAGTAAGCTCTCTGCCCTGTTTCACTCGACTGACCACTGTCACCTGCTGCTGAGCTGAGGATAGTTCCCTTGGAGTTTACAAAAGACCACGTCTTCAAGCGCTTTTGGAGATGCCGGGGAACGATCCCGGGACCTCATACATGCAAAGCATGCCCTCTACCACTGAGCTACATCCCCAAGCTGCAAAGCCAATGGGGGTTGTCCAGAGAGAAAGGGCTTATTGCAAAAAGCTCTGCAGCGTTTGCGTTCCAGTTTCAGACAAAATAACATGTTACTTGGGGCACATTATTGAGCCTAAAGGGGGTATAGCTCAGTGGGAGAGCATTTGACTGCAGATCAAGAGGTCCTAGGTTCAAATCCTGGTGCCCCCTCAGAATCTATCGCAAACTATACCATGAATTAGTAGAAGACAGATGAGTAACATTCCCCAGGACCTCATGTTCCCCATATGAAATCCACCTCTTATGGATTCTCCCATTTACACTTGTGGAGGACCAGAGACCCAGTATTACTCCTGAAGTAACCACTAATAGCAGCAGCTTAGACATTGTTATAACGGAGTGATATGATGTATACAGAAAAACAATAAACACAAATAAACAAGAAAAACAAAAAACAAGAAACAAAACAAAACAGATACACCTCTACTATGTTGAGCAGAATCTCTAACCCTCAGGGCGCTCCCGGGAGGTTAGGTGACGTTCAGACGACCAAGATTTATACACTTGACCCCCTCAGGGAGGCACGAAACCCTACTCAACGCTAGTGGTGGATCCTGGTAATGTTCTGAATGTTCTGAATGTTGCAGGGTGACAGGTGAATCCAGGTGGAGCATTCAGCGATCTTGACGGCTGTTGGGGTGGCAAGTACACTTGGTATGGTCCCTCCCACCTGTCGTCAGATCAGCTCTTTCTTTTGATGATTTTGATGAACACCCAGTTTCCCACCTTCACCTGGCCTTGTACCTGTGGAGACACAGAAAAAACTCGAACAGTATTGGGTTCTTTACATTCCCTAGTTTGTAGTATAATTTGTGGCACACCAAAAGTTGGTCTTATTCTTTTGCACAGTGCTTTTGCTACTGTGAGGAAATCTGGGGTTGAGCTGGGAAATACCTCTATCCATTTGGAAGACACA
This sequence comes from Clupea harengus, assembly GCF_900700415.2. NCBI lineage: Eukaryota > Metazoa > Chordata > Actinopteri > Clupeiformes > Clupeidae > Clupea > Clupea harengus. The sequence continues at coordinate 31,585,360 of NC_045156.1, forward strand.
TCAATTATAACCAAACAATATTCCAGCCCTTTGGCTTTGCTAAATTGGATATAATCCATGTGTATTACCTGGAAAGGATAATCAGGCTTGGGGAACTCGCCCCTCTTTGGCCTGAGGTTTCTCTGTGAGTTATGCCGAATGCATATTTCACATTGCTGACAAATTTTTTAATAAAATAAAATTTAATACATTTTTTTTAATTTTTTTTATTACTATTATTATTTTTTTTAATAGGTTATATGTTGTACAGTGTTTATGTACTAGTCTTTATACCCCTCCTGTTGAGGCATGGATATTCCCATGACTCAAAAAATTGCTGCCCATTTGTATAGAGCTCGCAACAGGATGGGTTTTCTATCTGGACTTACATATACCTCATCTTTCAGAGTCGCCCAGTTTTATCCAAATTTCCTTTTCACTTTTGGGTGCTTGTTGTTGTATGTTAACTACACCATCATCCTCTGTTCCCTGTGTTAGATACAGGCCAGCTGCCTGCTTGTCTGCTTTATATGCTAGGTAATAAAAGCATTAAGACTGCATGGGATACTTTAACGATGAGTTCATGAACCAGCACAATTTCTGCTGACGCGTGAACGGCCGATGCAGCCGCGAGCACTGCTTGTACACATGATGGTGTAGCACGAGCTACCGGGTCGAGTTGGGTCGAATAAAATGCGATGGGTCTCATTTTGCTTCCCCATACTTGAAGCAAAACAGACGTCATGAATCCATGTCTGGAGTCAACCATGAGCACGAAAGGTTTCGCATAATTTGGGAGAGCCAGTACTGTCGAGCTGGCTATTTTTTCTTTTGTCGCTTGAAAAGATTCTGAACCCTCTTTAGTCCACGTAACCTTATCGTGGGGTGCCATTGGTTGAGAGAAAATCATATCATGCATAGGTCTTACTAATTCTGCATAATTGGGTACCCACTGACGACAGTAATTACACAGTCCTAAAAAGGACATAATTTGTTTCTTAGTCTCAGGTTTAGGAGCTTCCAGTATAGCTTTCTTTCTTACCGTATTCACTGTGCGCCCGCTACCCGACAATGTGTGTCCAAGATATCTAACTTCTGTTTTCCACAGCTGCAACTATTCAACTCTCAGCATTTAGCCAATACTACCAACAATTATACCCTCCGTCTGCATTAATAACTTAGGGTCCCATGACCTGTGTTTAAGCCACGGGCTTGAATCAAATTGCTTGTCCGCTCAGTCAATTTTTAATTATGCAGTATCAAATAGTTTGCTTCTGACGACTACAATTCAACTATCTCCTTTAACGGCGTAGTTGGTTCCATATCTACCAAAAGCATTTCTGAATTTAAATAATATTACACTAATATGTGTAGTCTAACTATTCTTTTCATCACCTCTCCTTTTAAAATACAGCGTGTGTGTGTGTGAGAACGTGCGTGTGTGAGATTGAGTCCTCTGTTCCCCCTAACAGCCCCCCCTGTGCTTCTCTGTTTTGTCCCAACAGTCAATCACACAGGTTTGT
>NC_045157.1:0-17151 GCF_900700415.2 Clupea harengus
AGAGGAGTGGACAGGAGAGGAAGATGGCGTCCATCCCCTGTGCTCTGATAGTGTCGCTGATCTGCCTGAGTCAGGACCACATGGGTGAGTTACAGGGAACTAACGTTACCTTGACAACCACCAGCACTACCAGTGGTACACCTGCTGTAACACTGCCATTCATACCAACACTACTATTAGTTCACTAAAGTTGCAATGGATTTAAATGTGAAATACAGGCCACCGTAGCCATAGCATTTGGGTTGGTTTAGCAATGAGATAAAGCTACAGAAGGAAATCAGCTACAGAACTTACGAAGGGGGACCTTTCTTAGGCTAAGTGAATTTCAAAGTGTTCTTGTGTGGTCAAGTCTGTGTTTGTGTCTGTGACAGTTTGTGTAAGATCATACAAAAAGCTTGGACACAAAAAACAAGACCGGAAAGATAAACAGTGAAAATTGTCAACTGGAATAGAGTTCAATTTAACATTGATTAGATCCACAAAATTGTGCAACATCCACACACACTTAAACACACATATTCACATTCACAAACACACACAAATTCACACACATCAATAAACATTCAAACCTACATATTCACATTCGCACACACACACACACACACACACACACTCAGACTAATTCACACACACACACACAGGTTAACTGGAACAGATTGTGCAACACCAAGGCTTAACTGCACTTTTCAGCATTATTCACTTACTCTCTCAACATACTCTGGATTAAGATTTACACTACAATGAATTAATGGTTTTATGACCCACTTAAATTGCAATGGACTGCACAAAAAAACAAGACAGGACAGGAAAGATAAACAGTGAAAATCTTGGGGATAGAGGAAATACAGGAAAAGTTTCATATGATCTTATGCTCTGTTGGCTAGTATGTTACACTTGATATTGTGGTATAAACTGTAATGTAACAAGGGCACTACATGAAGTATTAGCCTGTCTTCATATTACTGAACACTTAACATGATTCATTGTTTAGCTAATGTTGTTTATCAAGATGCTGTCTGAAAATATGAGCAGGCAGGAGCAACTAGTTTTAGGTAGGCTTGTTTTCTATGAGACGTTTTTTCTTCTTTATAATTGAGGACCACCACTGCCATCTATATAGAGTGGTACTGTGCAGCTGTCTTAAGCTTAACTCACCATAACACAAACAAGCACACACACAAACACACACACACACACACACACACACACAAACACACACACACACACTCACTGCCATCTATATAGAGTGGTACTGTGCAGCTGCCTACAGCTTAACTTACCATAAAACACACTCACACACAAACTCACACTCACATTCTCACTCACTCAGACACACACATACTCACACACACGCACACACATATACACATTCACACACACACTCACACACATTTAAAACTCACATTTACACATATTCACACTCAATCACATACATTTACACAGACTCACACACACACACATTCATACACACTTACACATATTCACACATGCTCAAACTCACCCACACAAATTCACACACGCTCAAACTCACTCACACACATTCACACACACAGACACTCAGAAACACACTCTGTCACACTCATACATTCACACATGTTCACACACATTTACATTCACACAGAAATTCAAATACATTCACACTCACACAAACTCACACACCCTCTCAGACATATACTGACACTCACTCACACACACACACACATTCACAAACACTCTCACACCCACATTCACACACACACATACATTCACAAACACACACATTACACACACGTTCACACTAGTGCTGTCAAACGATTAAAATATTTAATCGCGATTAATCACATTTATGTCATAGTTAACTCAAAATGAATCGTGATTAATCGCAAATTTGTATCTATTCTAAATGTCCCTTCGTTTATTTATTTTTTCCATCATTTTATTTTTATTTTAATGCCCCTATCAACATGGAAAAGTGGATTGGCTTGCTTTAAGCAAATGTTTTATTTTATTGAAAACCAACATTGCCAAACAGGGCGGTACAAAATAAAATTATAAAGTGCACATTTCAGGTAAACAAGGACTCAGCCTATAGTGCAGTTAAATCATGGCTTAATATTTTCTTTTTTACAAGTTTGCTGGGAACATAGCAGTCAGGCCTCTTATTTCAGAAACAATGAACTGTAACAGTTAAGTTACCAATAAAAGGTAAGCCTACTACTTTTTGCTTTCAGCCAGCTGCCTGTTGACATTTTCAGACAACAGTGAAGCTCGCTTCTTTTGCACAACACAACTTTTAAAAGTAAACTTTCCATTCAGAAGCTTTTTATCATCCATTTCGCCGTATCGCGCTCACTATTCACTGAAACCGTAACGTTAGCCTACTACACAGTTTGCGAGGCCAAAAAGAACGTTAATCTAAAAAAAAATAAAAAATGAATAAAAAAAATAAATGGGATGCAAGATATTGAATTTCAGCCGATATCCGATATGCTGATATTTACAAGCTCATTTTGTCCGATTGCCGATACCGATATATACATCTTTGCTTTTTAATTATTGAAAAGTCTCTCCTGTACTAGAATTAATCTGTTATTATGATAGGGTATTGCTGTAGATACGGGACATTAAAAACTTGATTTGTATCATTTTAGAAATAGACATTCACTCATGAAAACTATTGAAATTATTTCAAATATGGCAGATTTATTTATATTTTCATGTCACAATTTTCATACTTGAACAGTACCTCCTTGAACTTGAACAACTACACTCTGGAAATGCAACTTGGCTAACTTGGCAAGCTCACGTTGGTTAACTGACTTACAGTTTAACATCCCTTCTAGGATTTCTAGACTAATCTATGTAACGTTATTGCCAAGTTAGCTATATAACTTCCATATATGCAAAAGTAAGCCATGTACAGATAGCGTGGGCTCGTGACATAACGTTTCACATCCCGTCAAATGAGATCATCAACTTCGCTGGTGTCACGTAGCATGCAAGCTAACTAGCTAGTGTTTTCTAGCTAACTAGCAACTTATTAACTTCTATTAGCGCGCGACAGGTAATGTTGCAAATCGTTGCACGCAGGTGGTCTGCATCTATGCATGCAACCTATGTTACGGCCAAGCTGTCGTCTCCTCTTCCATCTCCTGAAAAGTTTCCTGACAAATAGCATGTCAACATCCTCTGACACTGTGAAGTACTGCCACACAGCCGACGTGTTGAATTACGTTGTTGCCGCTCATAGTAACCAAAACATTTGCTTCGCGTGCGCATAATTTGAACGTCACCTTATCGGCCAGGTACATCGGCAGAAATTTTCATATCTGCAGATGCCGATAATTACGTTTTGAAGCTTTTATCTGCAGATACCGATGTCGTGCCGATATTATTGTGCATCCCTAACATATACACACACACACTCACTCACACACATACATTCACACACGCACACACATTCACAGAAATTACCACACACTCACACACATACATTTACACACACGCACACGCACACACACACATTTACACACTCAAACACACACACTCACACAAATTCATACACATACTGTACATTCACACACACGCCTTCACACACACTCACATTCACTCTTTCTCTATCTCACACACACACTCACACACATAGTAACACACACACTCTCTGAAAAACACTCTCAGACTCACACACACTGACACTCTGACACACACACTCACACAAATTCACAAACACACACTCTACACACCTTCACACACACACTCACACAAACTCAAACATTCACACATACCAACACACATTCACACACACTCAAACACACATATTCACATACACACACTCAGACCTTCACAAACACACACATTACACACACCCACACACCTTCACACACACACTTACACAAACATTCACAAACACACGCATTCACAAACACCAACAAATATTCACACACACCCACACACCTTCACACACACACTTACACAAACATTCACAAACACCAACAAATATTCACACACACTCTAACACACATATTCACATTCACACACTCACACAAATTCACACATTTACACACACTCAAACACACATATTCACATTAACACACTCACACAAATTCACACATTCACACACACCAACAAACATTCACACACACTCAATTACACATGTTCACATTCACACACACTCACACAAAGTCACAGGAGTCCATGACACCCACTTAACTGGTATGTTGTTTTTGAGCCCATGCTGTGTGATGTTTTACTCTGGCCTGTATGAGAGAGTTCAACGGAGTTTCCTGTAGCTGTTCTAAAAATGGGTTTGCTGAAGAATGTGGGTATCTTGTTATCCTTAGTGTCACCATGCTGTGTGATGTTTTATACTATGATGATGTTTCATGGTGTTGTTATACCCCACTTCAAACACCAGAGCTCACTCATTCTTTGTGATGTTGAATTTATATATTCTAGAACAAAATAAGTCAGTAGTTGTTTTTACACCCCATTTGACACTCTACAGGATGTGCACCATATTTCTTAGTGTTAGCATTAGCTTTGACTGATGTGATTTAATTTATCATTCAGGTGTCCAAGGATGGATTCCCTCTGTCTTCTCCAGTGTTGGTGGGAATGCCACTCTTCCCTGCAATAATGTGTTTCATCCAGACTGCTCTTCTACTACATGGCTTAGTATCCGCTCTGGAGCTGCCGCTGTAGAATTGTTCGCCCATGGAAAGAGCAAACCTGATGTAGCCACACACAGAGCTAAGAGACTGAGTCTGGTCTCTGACTGTTCTCTCCACATTACTGATGTCACCACTGAGGATGCTGGACTCTACACCTGTCAGCAGTGGCAGAGAGAGGGTGGACGCCAACATGGAGAGGATGCTTCTGTCTATCTGTCTGTTCTTCAGGGTAGGTGTTATTGTTTTTGTTTTATTTGTTGTTGTTTTCAGGCACTCAGGGGCTCAGTAACTGAAATAAAATTGATTTGTTGGATACATTAAGTCTTTATTATGAGGTATACAGTTATTAAGGTTTTATATGTAGCCTTTTCTTAATGACATACTCAAATTCATTTTCATCTTACATGGTCATGTGAAGGAGAAACTCACTGAAATGAATCAGTATGCAAGCTAGTTTGCTTTTCTTAGTGCCAACTCTGCTGTTGTTGGTGTTTGCAAGGCAAGGCTGGCTTTCAGGGGATTATCTCACCAGTTATAGACAGAACTCCAGAAAAGTACCCGTAGTTCTACTGGTAGCTAAGAGCACCAACGGCATGCGTTTGATACCCAGGGAGCATACATACTGATCAGGGGAAATTATATATCTGCACTACACTGCAAGTTGCTTTGGATTAAAGTCTCCGATAAATGTAAATATTTCATAAACAATGAAAACATTTAAAAATAATTTCCTTAATAATCTATAGAAGTTAAAACGTCCTTTAACTAAACACTTAAACTCACATTGCTGTGTTTGAATGCAGGTGTCTGCTGTATGCTAAATCTAATGTAGCGTGTTATGTAATTTCCTCCTGTAGTCTCTGCTTCCCCCAGTGAGACTGAGATGAAGGCAAACAGTCATGTGACTCTCCACTGCCTCCTGCACACATATGACAACTGTGGAGGATCAGTGGCAGATAAAGGAGTTAGTCTGAGCTGGGTGGATGAGACCGGGAAAGAGCTGAAGAACATTAACCATCTCCAGATCAGAACCACACCTCCCTGTTCCATCCCACTGACTGAGGAGCTCAGAGGTCCAAACCCTGTTCATACTCGGACATGCCAGCTGACTGCAGGAGGGCAGGTTCAGACTTCTGTCTCCCACACCATCAGTATGAAAGGTTTGAGATAATAAGATGAGTTTGATATTAAATGACTGCTATTTGCATGATGAACTGAACCTGATTTTGTAAAGTTGTCTTAAGTAGCCTATGTTCTCTGCATAACTGCTGCTCCCGGCTCAGTTGATAAAGTGAATTTGTATCTGTTTATACCAGGCTACTTATGCTCATCATCCTAAAGACATCCAGTTTTTAAAGCCCACTATTCCTGATGACGTTCATGTCCTGAATGTGAAACTATTTTAAGGGAATAGGGAATGGGAATAAGGGAATGCATGATCTTCTCTGTGTAATTGTCTAGTCGTTTTCTAACTGTCTTGCAGTGAATGCCACTGCTTTGCATTTTGCATTGAGTTGTGTAGTACACCCTACAGCAGTTATTCAGATGTACACTGTTTCATCAATAGGAGTGAATCTAATTATTGTGATGAGTTACATTTGTACATTGTTTAATTACACAGGTGTTAAACCCACAACTTCCTCCACCTCTGTATCGAAATCCTCTCCCCGAACGAAAACTGTCACCACTGCTTCCTCAAGCTCAGGCCCATCAGGTACAGCATGAAGACCATGATCCCCTCAGTCTCTAATAATTATGCTACACTTTAAAGTTGTGCTATATGCTACTTAGTCGTAAAAGTCATTATTTTATTGAGCTGTGTTTTATCCAAAATACCTTAGAGCTAACACTAACACAAGAAGAGTCATAAGCTTAGTGGACACTAGCTGGGATGGCATCTCTTGACAGAATAGGTCTCTGTGCTGACATGTTTATAACTTGCTTGTATGACAGAAGGTTTAAATAAATTGTTTAACACAGATAATATCTTTTTTTATCCAGCAACAAAGTCCTCTCCTCCACCGACAGACTCAGGAACACCAGGTAGAGCAGGAAGTCCATCATATCCTCAATTGAAATAATCTGCTAGAGTTCATTACACTTTTGTGTTAATGATTTACTGTGCTACACACTTTTCTGTTCACAGTATTTCCCTGCATATTCATTCAACACACACTTTAATCCAAAGTGATTTACTGATAACACTTTTGGAGGTGTCTTCAGCTATTTACATTTTATTTCTAAAGCACTCTCTCCCTCCCTCCTTCTCCCTATCACTCTCTCTCCCTCCCTACTTCTCCCCATCACTCTCTCTCTCTCTCTGAATCTCTATCCCTCCCATGTATTCTATCCTTTCCTTCCCCAGATGTTCTCCTGGTTGCTGGAGTTGTTGTCTCTGTCAGTCTGTTGGCTGCTGCGTTGATGATTGTGGTGATATGCAAGAGAAGGACAAGTGAGTGTTTCACTGGCAACACTATAAACAACTAGCACCTTTATGGTGAAAATACTATGACCTCTATAGTTTCAAAATCATCATTTAATCTTGTTCATATTTCAGATGCTGGAGGAGAGCCAAGACACAAATCAGTGAGTAAAAATGTATTTTCACAGAAATAGTCATTCAACAGGGTTTTATGTGTCGCATTTATATATGACGTATGTAAAACCAGGCACATCATTATATCAGATTATATCATATTGCAGAGGGATGTAAACTCTATGAAACATTGTTTTTCAGACTCAAAGCAGTGCTATAGTCATGCAGTCTGTTCAACCACCAATCTCCTCAGATAATGTAAGATAATGATATATATTCTCATGATATACATTCATATGAGGCCAAGAACAATAATTAACAACTAACAATAACTTTGAGTAATAATCATGGTAGTAGAAGAATAGTCTGAACACAATACTGAGGTTTACTATTCTTCACTATTTCCCACTGAACTTTCCCATCTTTACTCCAAACTGATGATAATGTGTCTCTCTTCTATACTGAAGGAGGAAGGAGCTGATCTGCACTATGCAGCCTTTCAGCACCTCAACCCAACCCAAGCTGGGCCTTCTGCAGTGAGTCACTGGTCATCATGTTTGGTTATCTTCTTGTTTATGCTCCTCAGTGTGGGATGACACCTTTGTTTGTTTGTTTGTTTGTTTGTTTACAGAAGCAGTCTGAGGACACCGTGACCTACAGCACCATCATGCAGTTATCTGGTGGTGAAGACCAGAACAGCAGCAGACCTGCTGGCAGACCTGTGGACCCCACTGCTTTGTATGCTACTGTTCAGAAGAATAACAAGATACAGAATTAACAGTCATTTGGATACACATACACACTCACACAAACACTCAAACACACACACACATACTCAAACACTTACACACAAATACAGACATACACTGTATGCTTATTCTACAGTTGCTTGTGGTTGCATGTAGTTGTGTGAAAGCTCTCTCACAGCTCTTGCTCTGGTTAGCACGCCTGACCCTTTTAGACTGGGGGTGTGAAATGTGCCTCTTTTTCTTCCACAAACACACACACACACATCAAGCACATGTACCCAAAGTGTCAGTGATAAGCCTTGTTCCTTATAGATGCTCAGAAATGACAGACCACATACAGTACATACCAGACGTCTGTCAAATAGTGTAGTATTATTTAGGAGATATCATAACATATCAGAAAGCCATTACAGCGAGCAGCATGTGTCTTAAGTTCCTGTGAGTTTTACTTTGCTTATTTGTAGCTCCTATTGTTAGTTTTGAGTTTTTAGTTCTCTCTTGTGTCATATACTTTTTTGTAGATCAACAGCAATATATACATGTATGGTTTTAGAGTGTTTTTAGATCAAATGTACCATGGTATTTTGCTCTGCTTTAAACAATTTTGGAATAAAGCCATTTCTTAATGAACTATATTACTCTTTTTGACATGTTCTTATAATTCTTATAATGTCATGCATTCACTGTCTTGCTTATTGCCAAGCACAGTTAACCTGAACTCTTCCATGTGTCCTTCTCTTTTCACACACCATCAAATTCTCAAGCATCTAATATTACTGTTAGAGTTCTAAGAAAAGCCTGCTTGTTTGGTTGTGGTTGAACATAGATCAGAAATGTCCCTTCTGAACGTGGAATGACCTCATCAGCCACAGTAGAGGCCTTTGCAGCCTTAAAGATACTTCTTCAAACTGCTGTGGCCTTGCACCGATGGCCGTGGTTGGTGTCAGGTGTCAAACCATGGTCATGAAGGAGAGGGTCTGGAGCAAACTGTCCTGTGAGCTGTATCAAAAGAACACACATCTCTCAAACCAGAGTGGGCTAGCGTTAGGGTGTGTGTGTGTGTGTGTGTGTGTGTGTGATGGAGTGTGTCAGGAGCAAGCTGTCCTGTGAGCTGTATCAAAAGAACACACATCTCTCAAACCAGAATGGGCTAGCGTTAGGGTGTGTGTGTGTGTGTGTGTGTGTGTGTGTGTGTGTGTGTGTGTGTGTGTGTGATGGAGATGGTCAGGAGCAAACTGTCCTGTGAGCTGTATCAAAAGAACACACATCTCTCAAACCAGAGTGGGCTAGCGTTAGCTTTAGCTCCCTTCAGCTTCCAATGCCCTGATATGCGTCCATGATGCCTTAGGAGCTACAGTAGTGCATGTGTGGACAGTCTGTTCCTCAGTCACTCTTTTCACAGTCCCAGTTACACAAGATGAAGTATATAGTCTTTTTGTGCATACACAGTGAAACCTTCAGCAATCTTACGCATTGCCATCGTCACCATGCTTTTTTTTTTTTAATTTAAAATCAATTTAAAATTCAAAATCAAACAACACCTGATAACTGAAAATGCCATTGCAACACAAATACAAATATCCCCACACTGAGAAGTGACACACAGACAGAGTTTCACGTTCATCCCCTTTAAGGTGAAGTGACCAGCAGTAGTGAGCTCGTCACTGAGCGTGCTCATATGGTGTGAGGCCCAGACCAGCTCCTCCTCAGCAGACATACGGATGAACACAAGACAAGAAGATAACATCAGAGGAAACACACACATCTTCAGACCATCAGATCAGACAGGGCTGATTGGTTGATCTGAATCATGGACTCACAAGTTACTATAATGTTACCATACAAACGTTACTATAATGTTACCATACAAACGTTACTATAATGTTACCATACAAACGTTACCATTACCTGCCACCACCATTACCGATATAAGACACTTTGAGCAGAACTGTAAGTACAGGAAGCAACATATCAGAAAGGCATTACAGCATTACACTGAGCAACATGTGTCTGTTAAGTTCCTGTGAGTTTTACTTTTCTTATTTGTAGCTCCTAGTGTTAGTTCTAAATTTTATTTTCCCTCTCGTTTCATATATTTTTTGTAGATCAACAGCATATTAATGGATTTGTTTGTGGATCAAATGTGCCATGTCATTTTGCTTTAAACTGTTTTGGAATAAAGCCGTCTCTTACAAAAGTATATTATTCTTTTTGACATATTCTCATAATTCTTATAATGCACTGTCTTGCTTATTGTCAAGCACAGTTAACCTGAACTCTTTCATGTGTCCTTCTCTTTTCACACACCATCACATTCTCAAGCATCTAATATTACTGTTAGAGTTCTAATAAAACCCTGCTTGTTTGGTTGTGGTTGAACACAGATCTACATGTTCCCTTCTGAACGTGGGAAAAAAGAGATCTGTGAATGACCTCATAAGCTGCAGTAGAGGCCTTAGCAGCCTTTGCGGCCTAGCACAGAAGGTCATGGTGTGTCTTTCTGCACTCTGCTTCTTTATTTCTCTCTCTCTCTCTCTCTCTCTCTCTCTCTCTCTCTCTCAGGTGATACCCAGGGAAAGCCAAACACCTCTGTGAGTGAAACACACACAGTAGCATTTCAGAGTCAGTTTGGTGTTAATGGAAACCCATAAATGTGGTGTTCTCTTTCTTTTCCCTGAAGCTCAGAGTGTTCAGTCTGCTGCAGCCAGCCAGTCCTTGTAGCCCTGTATCCTCATGGGCTCTTTAGACCCAGCTGTTTCCAGACTCTTCATCACCTAAATCATCCTCCATCACCTGCACTGGAGCTGCACTGGCTGGGGTTCCAGGGAGTCTATAACTGCTTTAAGGAGGCATTAATGTTCAACTCCAAGACGTCTCAAACCTCAATGAGTCTTTTTTGTCTTGGTTTGGCTGTGACTGAGGGAAATTTAGGTCATCCAGTAGCTTATACACATATACACTTATACACCTCACCGACATACATACATACATCACATATACATACATACACATAGGGAGAACATATTCACACAGAGTGTTTCCAGATACAGGAATGGGTACAGAATGCAATGATTGTGACAGTGTCGATGTGTGCTGCTGGTGTGGATAGTGCAAAAAAATATAGTGATCCTGTGCTTGTGTGTGTGTTTGGAAAGAGCAAAGAGCAAAGTGATAGTGCAGAATATATAAGTGGTAAAGTCTCTGCATGGGGCTTAGATGAGATGAGATGAGATGAGCAGGGGAGGGCAGACTGAGGTAGACTCATGCAGAGAAGTCCATCTCCCTCCCCCTCCCCTTCTGCGTGGCGTTATAAAGCTGAATGGCCCTGGGGACAAAGGACTTCCTCAGCCTGTCCGATGAGCATGACAGTGACAGGAGTCTGCCACTGAATATGCTCCTTTGTCCGTTGAGAGTACTGTGTAGTGGGTGGTGGACATTGTCCAAGATGGTCAGCAACCTACTCAGGGTCCTTCTCTATGCTGCCTCCCCAGCACACCACAGCATATAAGAGGACGCTGGCAACAACATACTGGTAGAACATGAGCAGGAGTTTGTTGCAGACATTGAAGGACCTCAACCTCCTCTGTGAACTTCATACTGGAGATGTAGGTGTCACACCTGTAGAAGTTCTGTCATGGACTATCAGTGTAATTAGAGGCGCAGTCCTTGATTGATAGATTCAGCACAACACTCCTTGAAATTCCTCTATGTAACAGGGTTAAAAATACATATGTTTATTGTCATAAGATATTTATCTTTCTGATACCTGTTTTGTGTTTTATTGTTTCTATTGCTGCTGTTGATATGTTTCGCTTAATGTATGGAACTGCAAATACCACACTGCTTATTAATCTTTTCTGTGCTAGTCTGGCTAGTAACCAGTTATGTCAGTGAGTGCTGATTGGTGGAGGATCTAATTAATGTTGATTGGGTGAGAACGGGAGACGAGAGAAAAACCCTGGAATCCGGAGAGAGGAAACCCGAGGTATGACGTGGCTGACAAGGAAGGCAACACGGTTTTTCCATAGAACTTTGCGTTCGTTGTGTGGACTATTGGGCTTGTTGGCAAAACAATCCATGACGGGACACTGACGGTAACCAGAGAGAATCCATACTGACCGGAGAAATCGCATACTGGTCGGCGAATATTCATCCACCCCAAGGTAGAGTGACGTCTTTTCTTTTGCTGCTGAATAGAGTGAAGCGGCCAGTAAGTTTTCGGCCACAACGCACGCTAGCAACGACCCAGGCCTGCTACGTTTGGGGGTTAGGAGAGTGGTTTACCTGCTACGGTAACGTTGTGGACATTGGGGTGTTTTGGGGTAGCTATTGCACTGTAGCTAGCTAACAGATAAGCTAACCGCCTACCAGGTTAGTTGTAGCTTTGTTGGAGTGGGTATATGTTTTGTTTGTGAACGGGTTTAGTTTTGGTTTGGTCTAACGTGTATATTGATTTTGAAAGCGACCTTTTGTCGGCAACTATGAGTTTATGAATCAGTTTTCTAAATGTTTGTTTGTATTATATATGATATTTGATAATAATAATGATATTAATAATTCGCTAGATAAAGCCATTGTGTTGGGTTTTATTTATATTCACAAGGGAACAGGGACCCATAATATTAAATAGATATACACGAACTTTAAGCTATTCTCCCTTAGCTAATCACTTAGAGTAGCGAAGGGAGCGCTACATCTAGTTGTCCATCCAGTGTGTGTGCTCATACTAACTCCAGTGTGTGGGTGCTCAGAATAACTCCAGTGTGTGTGTGCTCAAACTAACTCCAGTGTGTGTGTGTGTGCTCAAACTAACTCCAGTGTGTGTGTGCTCAAACTAACTCCAGGGTGTGTGTTTAAACTAACTCAAGTGTGTGTGTGCTCAAACTAACTCTGGTGCAATAAATGGAAATGGAAAAAACAAAGTGGTTGGACCAAGACACACCCTATTCCAGCCAATCAACACACACACACACACACACACACACTCTATCTCTCTCTCTCAAACACTCACAGACTTACATGCAGACACACTAGGGCTGGGCGGTATGACGGTATATACCGTGCAACGGTAGAAATGTGTCTACCGGGAGAGATTTGGCTATACCGTTTCAACTGCGGTATACTCTTATTTTGAAATCCAATCGGTTTATTTTTAGATAATGACCTCCAAACTATACAGTTACTCGCCAAAACGATAGAAGACATTCCTCCAAAATACCTCTTTAACGATTCTGTTGCCGTTTCGTGATTTCCGTTTAGAAAAAATAGTTCTTCAGACAAATAGAACTTTCAAGTTTCAGGTGTTGCGTAGCAACCCATTACTTGAAACCCTAGAAGGGAAATAGGTTTGTAAGTCTAAGGTTACTAGCTAGGTAGTAAATAAGTACATTAATGCATGTCGGAACGACACTCGGGAGTGAGACAGCTGAAACAAGTGAATGCTAGCTATCAATAGCTGTCAATGGCAAGCTAGCTAGCACTAATGTTAGTAGCTGGTTAGCTAGCTAACCACTGCGGCTCAGTCATGTGCATTAGATTGGCTTGCTACTCACCGGTGGAAGAAATTTTCGCTACGTCCTCCGCAACGGATTCATCAATGACAGGGATATTTCTCTTCATTGTTTCCGATGGTCTAGAAAGTTTTGAGCCAGCTACTTTTGAGGTTGAACAAGACCGAGTATAAGCACGTTCCAGTGTGCAGTATTTGTGTCCCGACTCCCTCGTGTTGTGAAACTCAGTGCCACTTGATTTTGTGTCCCCGTCTGCTCAACGCTGTAGATAGGAACTATTCATGGGTATCAAATCAAAGTAATTCATGTTACGTGTTTAATTTTTTCATGTGATGGAAATATTAGCTAAATAAACTGGACATTTTTTCTTAACAACTTTTTGATGTTTTACTCGTCAGCTAACTAACGTTATTTTTGTTTTCTGGTGAGACATTTGTGGTTGGCGGTTGGCGGGACTGTACCATAAACCCTCACTGTACTTCATTCTTCCTTCTGTTACTGATCTGAATGAGAGTAAGAGGTTAGATTGGTTTGTGTGGCAGATTAAATGCGTGTGTAGGAATATTAATTTAATAATGACAGCCCACATCGTTTCACATATTTTGCAATCATTTTGGATGATGACTAGATTAAATTAAATGACTAGATTAAAAAGGAAACTGCAGGATCTTATTTCTAGGCTCAGTGCAAAGAAACTAAGTTTGAAGCTCATCAAAATGGCTACATAAAAAGCACCTGTTAAGGCCACAAATCAAATGCAATATTGAGGGTAGGCTACAAGGAGCAGATTTGGAGGCTCACCGGAAATCAAACAGAGAGTTTGCTTTCTGATCACCTTAAAGTTATTGAATGGAACAAATGGCTGGCTAAAAAGCACAAAAGTTATGATATTTCAAAAATGTACAAATAAACATTTCACTTCCCCGATGCTGTGTTGTGTATTTTTGCCATTGATATGTTTAACATCTTAACGTCTGAGGTCATTTTTGGAGACTTTGACGGAGAATGTGTGTAGTCACACTTTACATCAGTTGCTGCAGAAGTGTCTACTAATGGTATGTCTTTCAGTAACGGGTCATTTATAAAGTATAGATAGTGCCCGCTTTATATCAACCCATGCAAAACACTTTACTAATGATTAATAAATGATTTCTAAAAACCTATATTAAGCATAAACTGAGGTGTTACATGTGCTAACATATATTATTTCACTCATGAATTAGACAATAGCTTATGCATGACAAAGGTTATTCATAATGACCCATAAATGGTGAGCAGACCATTATCACATACCTTATAAATGATCTTACAAATCATTAGTAACTCATTGAAACCTGGTTGATTAATCATTTGTAAATGATTTACAAAATGTGAGCAGACTATGATCATATACCTTATTAATGATCTTATAAATCATTAGAAAATCGTTTGAAAAATGTTCATACAAACATGACTACTCGTTTACAAATAGCTTACTAACGTCCTTATAAACAATCTTTTAGATCATAAAAAAATCATTTGAAACATGTTCATACAAACATGACTGCTTGTTTACAAATAGCTTACTAATGTCCTTATAAACGATCTTTTAGATCATTAGAAAATCATTTGAAACATGTTCATAAATACATTAATACTCATTTATAAATGGCTTACTAATGTCCTTATTACATTTTTTTATAGATCATTAGAAAACATGTTCATAAATACATTACTACTCATTTATAAATAGCTTACTAACGTTTGTAAATGTTGTGATAATGATTTGTAAATGATTAACAGACTATCAACAAATGCTTCATAAACGGTTTATTAAGGAGGGTTATTCTAAAGTGTTCACAAATACACACACACGCACTCACATTTACACACACTCATAGACACACACATTCACAAACTCTCTCATACACATACATTCACAAACTAACACACACATTTACAAACACTTACACACTCATACACACACAATCACATTCAAACACAAACACACTCACACAAATTCACATTCACACACAAAGACAAACACACACAGACACACATTCACACATACTGACACTCACTCTCACTCACATATACACACACACACACTCTCTCACTCACATACTCACACAAATGCATATTCACACGCACTCAGACGTCAAAAACACACACATTACTCGCTCACACTCACCCACACATTCACACACACAGATTAACACACACACACACGCACACACACACACACACACACACAAACATTCACAAACACACACACACAATCACACACACACAAACACACACACTTAAACACACATATGCACATTTACACACACGCACAGTCACACACATCAATAAACATTCAAACCTACATATTCACACTCTCACACACACACACTCTCACACACACACACTCTCACACACACACACACACACACACACACACACACACACACACACACACACACAGGTTAACTGGAACAGATTGTGCAACACCAAGGCTTAACTGCATTATACATAAGTAGGCCTGTATGAGAGAGTTGAATGGAGTATCCTGTAGCTGAAAATGGGTTTGCTGAAGAATATGGGTAACTTGTTATCCTTAGTGTCACCATGCTGTGTGATGTTTTATACTATGATGATGTTTCATGGTGTTGTTATACCCCACTTCAAACACCAGAGCTCACTCATTCTTTGTGATGTTGAATTTACATATTCTGGAACAAAATAAGTCAGTAGTTGTTTTTACCCCTCATTTGACACTCTACAGGATGTGCACAATATTTCTTAGCGTTGGCATTAGCTTTGACTGATGTGATTTCATTTATCATTCAGGTGTCCAAGGAAAGATTCCCATTGTCTTCTCCAGTGTGGGTGGGGATGCCACTCTTCCCTGCAGGAATGTGTTTCATCCAGACTGCTCTTCTACTCACTGGCTTTATACTGGCTCTAAAGGTGCTGGAGAATTAGTCTCCTATGGAAAGATCAATTATATTGCAGTCACACACAGAGTTAAGGGACTGAGTCTGGACTCTGACTGTTCTCTCCACATTACTGATGTCACCACTGAGGATGCTGGACTCTATGCCTGTAACAGGGAGGATGTTTATCTGTCTGTTCTTCAGGGTAGGTGTTATTATTGTTGTTTTATTTGTTGTTGTTTTCAGGCCCTCAGGGGCTCAGTAACTGAAATAAAATGGATTTGTTGGATACAGTAAGTCTTTATTATGAGGTATACAGTTATTAAGGTTTTATATGTAGCCTTTTCTTAATGACATACTCAAATTCATTTTCATCTTATATGGTCATGTGAGGAGGAGGAACTCACTGAAATAAATCAGTATGCAGGCTAGTTTGCTTTTCTTAGTGCCAACTCTGCTGTTGTTGGTGTTTGCAAGGCAGGCTGGCTTTTAGTGAATTAGTTCACCAGTTATAGACAAAACTCCAGAAAAGTTCCTGTAGCTCGACTGGTAGCTAAGAGCACCAACGCCATGTGTTTGATACCCAGGGAGCACACATACTGATCAGGGGAAATTATATATCTGCACTACACTGCAAGTTGCTTTGGATAAAAGTCTCCGATAAATGTAAATATTTCATAAACAATGAAAACATTTAAAAATAATGCTAGTTATAAACATGTCAACACAGAGACTTACTGTAAACACTTTTGGAAGTGTCTTCAGTTATTTACATGTCATGCCATGATAACAGTAAATCAGGAATCTGAG